>NC_056729.1:31265384-31405384 GCF_019279795.1 Protopterus annectens
AGGCCTGTCAACCATGTCATCCCAGGCAGACAGATACTGGATCTCCTTGGAAAGACACCAGAAACTAAGCCAATTGTTGAAGTTAATCATTTTTTGTTGGTATTGTGGCATCATTCTTGGTGAAGGTAGGATGCTGCTTAAGGCTAGGGTCACATCTGCCTGGAGCACATATTCTGAGAGCTCAATCATGTCTCTCTTCATATAGTCCAGGGAGGTACATCTCAAGTCATTCATACCAACATGGACAATGACAGAATCATATTTGTACCTGTTGTGGAGAAACTTAAGTGCGTGCATGATGTGGTGGATTCTAGCGCCTGACAAACAGATGACCATGACCTTCTCCTTGTTGAGCCTGTTGAGGGGGACATTAGTGTGTCTCACTATTGAGTCACCAATGACTAGCATGTGTGGTTTATTGTTATGCCTTATGGGCTGCGTTGTTTTATTGTTATAGCTACTGTGCTGTGTTTGTAAGACACAGCCCAGTAGGCTGTGTGATTGTCATTGTGTGATGCGATGTGATTGGCATTTTGTGTGGAATGTTTGTGATTGTGTTTTGAGGGTATGTGTTGTTTAAGTAAGTTTTTGTTGAGGACTCCTGCATAGGTGGATGTTTGGCTCTGTGATGTGGGTGGTGTGGTGCTTGTACTGGCAATCTCCTCTTTGTAAGGAGTACTGACTGTGGTGTGAGAGAGCATGGATTCCAGCTTACTGATGTAGATGCAGCTCCCGCAAGTAGAAGAATTATGTGCTAGGAGAAGGGGACTGTCTGTGAACATGAGGCAGTTGCTACACTGTTTCAGTATGCCCATGTCGACCACACTGGCTAGGGAAACTAATGGGAATTGTCCAAACATAGTGCTCTGAATACTTGGTGGGCTTAGAGAGAGCTGGGTTTGATGAGGGTTTGTCCACAAAAACCATAAATGTAAAATAACTGGCCTGAAGCACAAGTGCTAAAAACCAAAACTAAGATGCTTAGAATTGCAGACAAATTTAATCAGGCTACTAACAATCAGTAATAAGTGCAGAATAAGAGCACTTGAATACTTAAGAACACACAGAACAACAAACTAAGGTAATAAAGAAGGTAGAAGACAGTTATAGTAAGAGCGGCTGAATAAAGTATACATTTTTTTTTAAGTGGAGAGGGATGGAATAGAGGAAGATTATGAGACTGCAGGGGTTGTCCTTCCCAAATGCTCTCTCTGTACATAGTGGATAGAGCTGAAGAGATGGGACTGGTAGGAGTGTCTGAAATCAAAATATGATCTCACTGTACTCAGTTGAGTGAGCAAATGGGATGGGCCCAGGAGAAGTGTTCAAACACAAGTTTACAGGAGGGGCGGGCAATTCCAAAGCCACCAAGATTAATACCACAATAAGAACAGGGAGGGACAGTGGGAAACTAACTGCAGAGAGACAGAGAGACCACAATATTCAATGAAACAAATAAATGAAATGCAGTACTATCTGTAGCAATGCGAGTGCAGAACAAAGTATACTTAACTCAGCTTGTACTTCAGTTGATTGTAGGTAGAGAGCAGCCAGCCAAACAGCTCAGATATTGAGCAGAAATAAACACACAGATATGTGACTAACACTTATAAGGCACAGAGAAACCCTCTAGGCTAACAGTTCAACACCGAATATCAAAGAAGTGAAACAACAATAATCCCCAATGAAACAAGGTGGCTACACTTCTAGCAAGCTAAGTGCAGAGAGACAGACAGACCACAATATTCAATGAAACGAATAAATAAAATGCAGTACTATCTGTAAAAATGCAAGTGCAGAACAAAGTATACTTAACTCAGCTTGTACTTCAGTTGATTGCAGGTAGATAGCATCCAGCCAAACAGCTTCACTATTGCTATCTTCCCCTCCCAGATAAAACCCTTCAGCTCTTTATTAGTTACTATGCACAACTTCTCCTCTGGTTCCTCTAAATAATTATGGTTACTTCTTAACCATATCTCTCTTTCTTTTATTTCCATCCTTTTTTAAGCTCCACTTTAATTTTATACCACTCCCTAGCAATATTTTCAGAAGAAATTTCTATCTTCTCTAATGACTCTAAAATAATTTCCACTACCCATTCATTAAATTCCTCTCTTTTTAACAGATAGGTTGGAAAGTGCATTTTTATTTTAGTTATTATTGGTGCGTGATCTGAAACAGTTATTGGACGTGTATCAAAACTTTCAATTAAATGCATATGTTCTTGTGAAATATAATTTCTGTCGAGCCTAGCCCAGTTTTGTACCTTTGGGAATAATTTGTAAATTCACTCTAAACTCCTACTACTGAATTCACATCTTCCATGCCAAATATTTTCATAAATCTCTTCATAAATCTACCCTCTTTTGTTACATTTTCCCTTCTGGGCCCCTCAGATATATCCTCACTGCTGCAAATCAAATTCCAGATCCCACTTATAAGCAATATTCCCTGTTGAAAGTTGACTATCTCTCCCAGATTTTTCTTAAGATCCATTATAGTTATTTTAATTTGAATATAAATACACAGCAGTGAAATCCACCACACTTGCTAGTATCCCTTAGTACTACAAATCTACCATTATTATATCTTTTTCCCTCTCCTATCACTATTGGAGCTCCTCTTGCAATTAATATAAGTACTCCCCTTTTTCTTTGTCCTAAATATTCCACTGAATAACAATCCTGAAATCCTTTCATCAAATTCACACGTTTAATTCTTTCCAAATGTGTCTCCTGTAGTGTAGGTACTTGCACTCAACATTCATAATATAATTCACTACACTTTCTTTTTTATATACATCTGTGAGACCATTCACATTTAAAGATAATATAGAAAGTGTCATTATGTTAGGGAGTTATTATTCTCAGCTGTTATGTGTAACAGCTTTTTTTAAATGTCGAGTTTCAGCTTTTGTGTTACATGCATACACTAATGTTTGGCAGGATGATATTTTACACAGTTGTTTATTGTCATATCCATTTGAACCTATGTCACAGTTTGCAAAACTTTTTGTTTTAGTGAAAACCCTCAAAAAAAAAAAAACACATCCCCAGAACACCTCTAAAACCTAATCACTTAATAATAGCATAAAAAAGTATGTACGTTTTCAGATATTGAAATTGTAACCCTCCTAATATGAACAATTGTCCCAGACTGTCAGCCACACTGACAGACTAGAGTTAACCTACAAGGAAGTTTATCCATGATAAGATGCACAGTACAGCCTGTGCTTCTACTTCCACTAAAGTGCTGTCTGTTTTTGTCTTATCTTTATTCATCTGCCAGATTTAAAAAGCACTTGAATGCTTTCAGAAAACATTATCCCCAGGATTTACTAATCTTCCGTGTAAGCGCCAGTCTAAGAGTACGACGGCACCACACCATGCATATTAATGAGGCCGCACTGCCTCAACTCTAAAGCTTACACGGAGTATGGATGAGTGTAGGGGGCGTGTCGGACTGCCGAGCAGTCCAAAAATCCATGCCCCTGCAATGAAGAAACGCTGCAATTTCAAGTTACATGAGCAAGTCCGCTCACATGTGCACAATGTAACACTACACTCCCCCATATGTTAAACAACTGACAAAATTAAAAATAGAAAGAGTTTTTTTTTATTTTTTTTATTTCATCCGATATAGCTGCCCGTATTTGTGCGTGTTTGCGTGTGTTTGCGCGGGTTTGCCCATTGCTTAGCTCCCGTTAGCAGCTTAGACATCAGAAGAGGATAATAAGAAAAATATATGCAAATTAAGCAAAATAGCGATAGTGTAGTGGTTAGAGCCTTTGCACAAAGAGAAGGCATTCCCAGTTTGAGTCCTACTACTGCACGTTCCATTTTCTGTTGGAAATCTGTATACAAAAATATTTTCAGACATTTTTTATGTATAAGTTTTGTAAAAAGCATTGAAATGTTAAATGTAGTAGTGAACGAATTTTATATATATATATATATATATATATATATATATATATATATATATATGAAGGTGAAATGGTTATGCATTCTGAGGCATAAGTACCCTATTTTAAGCAATATAAAGTACTGCTAAGCACATTTTACCAGTATTGAGCATATTTAAATGCAATTGCTCATAGCTGTGCATCGCGGTAACCAGCGCAATGTCTTTGCGCGTAGCTGCATACCGCGCTAACCAGCACAATCACAACGTATTTGAGTGTAGCTGCGCACCGCACTAACCACCGCAATGTCGGGCAACATCGAGCAACGTTGAGCAATGTCGAGAAACGTCGAGCAATGTTGATCAACATTGGGCAAAGTCGGGCAAAGTTGACCAAAGTCGGTTAAACACGGCCACACCTCCTTTACTGTACCTTAACCAGTCAGGTCTGCCCAGTAGGAAAATAAAAAGCAGTGACAGGGCTCAAACTCAGGATACTGTGCACTATAGTCACAGCACTGAACCACTAAGCCATGACAGCATTTCATAAACATGAACTTTCAAAGGAATTTTAAACATTGCCAACATCAGCTAAGCAGGCGTGCCTACAGCTGAGTTTTTCCAAAACTGGCCAATCACAAATAAGTGCGGGAAATGAGGCATATTTAAGCTCCATGGGTGGGAATACTTGCTATAACTGGTTGTAGCTTCCTTCTGCAGTCAGCATGGCCAGTTTTGGAGAAGGCACTCGATTTACAGCGCAATGCTGGGGCATTGAGGAGTCCAAAGTAATGGTTTGGCTCCTTGTCCACAATCATGAGGAAAGACTCCTGCGAGGCCAGTACCAGGGTACCCAATATAAAACAGAGGCCTGGAACAGTCTTGCCCATGATCTCACCATTGCCACTGGTGTTCCTCAGACTGGTGAGCAGGTCAGGCACCATTATTCTGACCTGAAGTGACGTAGGGAGGATCAACTGAACCAGTGGATCCAGGATCCCATGCCATGCCTAATGCCCCAGTACTGAGTAAGTAGCCATTGTATTAAGTAGTGAAGAAGTGCTGTGCTTGTCTATACTATGGATAGGTATGTCTCAATATCACTGCATTTACTTCACAGCTGCAGGTGTCCAGGCTATGAACCAGCAAGCCCATGAAGATAGGCTGCAAAGGCTGTGTCATCAGGCAGGTTAGTAATTATTCTGCATGTACTGTTATATAAAATAAATGAGAGAGCCTTCAAAAAGTGTTTTAACTCAATAAATAAAGGTGTAATAATCCTTTAATAAATGTATAATTCCTGGAGTGCGTCTGTGTCATTTTCTTTGATATGTTGTTGTACTCTTGCATTCTACAAATAGTAATGTTGTATTAAGTGTAGGCCCATATAACGTGGATGAAGGGAGTGCCAGTAGCTTTTATGCATATTTACAGCCCTCAACTGTTGGTTCATGCCCAGCATGTACAGGTTAATCTGGCACATGAATAGCTTGGTATTGTGTTCCCCAGAAATGTCAGTGTGCTGCCAGAAATGTAGGGAGCTGTTAACATATAACTGATACTTTCACCTGAACATATCTAGATAATTATATGAAAGTAGAGCTGTCAGTGTACCATCTTAGCAGTAGTGTGTGTGAGCAACTCTCAAAATATGTTGCAGTAACATCTGCATCTTGGACAGTTTGTATGTAAGATACAGCTCATGTATATAATGATCTAGCAAAATCCAACTGCACAATATAAGGACATTGGGTAGTGTAATAATACATGTAAGGGACATATAACTGCAGTTAATAGGAATGTAGTGAAAACTAGAAGGATATATAAGTTGTTAATTGAGCTATCTTTTTTCACCCTACTGTATGTGCATAAAAAATGCAATTCCACACCTCAGTCGGTATGTCTAATCTCAAAACATTTGTTGGGACATATGTCCTATTGGTTTATAAATATTTGCATTTATTTCTATGCATGTGCCCTGTTAAAATACCACAATATTGGTGGCCTGTTGCCATCAATTCAACCTGCATGCTGTTGTAATGTCCACTATTGTTCTATATATGCATGTGTTATGCTTGCTTTTCAACTGTTGAAAATCTGGTGTGTTGGGTTAATGGGAATACTTCTGCATGCTGTTATAACTAATTGGGAATGCTGTTGACTGTTACTAACCCATATCTTTATTAAACTCTCCAAAACATAGTTCGTATGGGAAGGCTGGTCCCAGCTGACCCACCTGTCCCACCTCAGCTGGCCATGGCACCTGGCACCAGCAGATCTGGTGCCCAGCCTGGGACCTCCTCCAACATTGGTCCTGTGCCACCTTCGGGTGGAAGTGCTGCAGGGGATGGGGCTCAGCCCCCGTGCAAGCGTGGTCGGAGGAGGGCTACCTATCACCCTTCGAATGGTCCGGGCTGTGGTGCGAAGAGAGATTGAACGTTCTGTTGCAGAACCTCTATGCCAGCTTGAGGCCCGAGTGGTTCAACTCCCGGGTCAGCCTGCCCCTCCTACACAGCCCCCAGCACAGCCACCCTCTTGGCCATGAAGGTGCAGTGGTGACTGCCCATGGGTGGGGACCTCAGTCCCACTGTTTCCATCTGGGGGCTCATGGGCTTGCGATTTCCAAACATCCCTCCCCGTCAAAGGTGTTCACCCACCACATGTGTCATATACTGCCCCTGTATACGTCTTGTTTGTCTTGTCTGTTTACCTCCCCAACCTACCTCCCCAAATATACCTACTTCCCCTTACCCCACATTCCACTCTCACCTGAATAAAAAAGGGGCAATCTGCTCCCCAAAAAAAAATTACGCCCCATACATAGCTGCCCATTTTGCACCCATGTCCACTGGACACATAAAATGTTATTTAATTGGCATTACAACATACTTTGTTGTCCTCACTCCTCTCTCAGGGGTTGAAGGGTTCATATCTACCTCCAAATTTATTGCATATGCACAGCTGTTGCTGTTGAAGAAATGGGCAGCTATGAACCTTCCCTACACCCGTCCTGCACATCCCGAGCTATTTTCCATACTGTCTTTCCCTCTTTGTGCCCCTTTTTCACCACTTTCCTATCTCCCCATTTTTCTTTTCCTTCAAAGAAATGAGAGCAGGGGTTAGCGGGTGTAAGCACTATTAAGCAGTAGTTAGCGGGTTTGCACGAGTTTGCGCAAACCCGTGCAAACCCACGCAAACCTGCTTACAACTGCTTAAAAGTGCCTTAGTCACTCTGTATGTGACGGCCCTTGTTCAGGAGCAAAATAAAACACCTCTGTAAGTCTCGAACCCCGGACCTTGCACACACTACACAGCATGAAGTACCACTAAGCCACGGTAGATATACATCAAGTTGGTGCTTAAATAAATATATCATGCATCAGAATGAGTGAATGTAAAGGAAAATAGGAATACCATACCACACAACTTGTTCTGTGGATGTTGACCAACAGTTGTTGTGGGATTACATTACATGACTGTGATAAGAGAAGCAGCCATTCTAGAAGGAAATAATGTTACACCATCACTTTACAACCCCACACAGTGTCACAGCAGGACAAACACTGGCATATCTGTTTAGGGCAGAGGCCATACCTCTCAACTGTCCCTAATTTTCAGGGATGTCCCTGATTTTGAAACAAATTTTAGCTCTGTCCCTCTGAATCTCTCCAAAAACTACTGACTTTGGCCAGAAAGGTGTTGAATTACACTTAATGAATAATGACAATAATTAAGAGTTAGACACTTCTTTTACTTCAGAAAAGGTGTATTAATTCATATGCTCTGATTCTCTCAATGTCTCAACTTAATGGCACTAATATTTTAAAGGTGTCCCTGATTGTCCCTGACTTTTTCTTGACTTTTCCCTGAGTTCGTTCAAATATGTACCTGAGTGGTTGAGAGGTCTGGTAGAGACAGAAACACAGAGGCATATCAGCCTTTCTGCTGTTACACACTGTGCAAATAGCTTTGGAAGGAGTTTCGGAAGCATACCCTTATGTAGGAATACAACACTGAAATACAAATGGATGTAGCCATGTACTGGTAGCAACCAACTGTAAGAATGCCATTGATCTATTGCTGAAAAGACCTGTGTGGTGCACAGTCAAAAAATAACAGGCTATTCTCTGGCTATCATGTGGATAGGTCCACAGTTGGGAGTTATGCAGACAGACTACTTGCCTTGATAAACTAACATGTACACAGTAACCCTGTAAGTCCAGCAAGATAAAATACACACAATAATACTTATGCTCTCTGTACTTCTGCAACCCTACCCAAATGTAGAATATACCTGTGTGTGCAGGGTCTATCAAGGATGTAGGTAAGCATACTCACAGTACTGAAATGTGTCCAGTTTTTCTGAGCAGCTTGTGCTAATGTCAACACTAAAAAAGCACAAACTGTTTAGAACGGAGTAAATGAATATTCACAGTATAGCAGTTCACAAACAATTCTTGTGCCAAAGGAATACATCTCAATAACTAGCTTTGTATGGTAGTTAATTGTAACAGTTGAAAAGAAAGTACATGTTTACATGTATCTTAGGGTAGCATTTTGAGGGGTGAGTACATTTCTACACAGACAAGTGGGTACTGGAAGCAGCAACATTAGGTCTGAGTATAAAATGTAAATCTCTGGCTACACCCCTGGCTTCTGATATAAGAACTATACCAACCTTCTGTCTTAAACAATGATGTCCACAGCAAACAAGGATGATCTCCATCTTGGAAAGCTGAAAGGGCCACGCCTACATGAGTCAGCAATTTATAGTACTGGGTTGCTATGGCAGTGATTACTACAATTACTACACAGCAGGCTGCATGCAATTAGCAAATGGTGGCCACTAATTGGTGCAGAGGCCATCACATGCTCATGTGCAAATTCCTACAAAAACAGGCTGCAATCTCTGCCAACAAACTCAGTCACTCTATTGCAGAGACTGACAGAAAGAGAGAGACAGAGAGAGAGAGAGACAGAGAAAAGGAAAAAGAAATATTACCAAATCATACAAAGGAAAGGTATGTGACACATATGTATTTACTAGCATGTAGTAGATGTTATTGAAGAATAGTCTACATAATGTGAACCATTCAAATGTGTCAGCAGTACTTCTTTATACATAGATGTTCTGCTTAACTACTGCTATGGACAATACTGTGTGTACCTGTGGGCAGTGGGACATACCTGTGAAATGTGTAGCTCAGCATTAAATGTCAAAGATCTGATCCATGTTATCTGTGTTCTGTACAGTAGTGTGGCCAATGGCTGTTGGGGGGATTAGCGCTGACATTATATAAACATAGGTGTGACAGAACAACACATGCATGATAGTCATATTAAAGTGTAGCTTAGCATTGGCAACTGCTGTAGTAGTCTAGTATGCTTATCTAGCATCTGTTGCCATATATACCCCCCTAATGTTAATGTGTGTTCATATGTGACACCTGTTTGTGTTGCAGCAAGGCCCAACAATTCAGCTGTGAGGTCTAGGGACTTAAAACAGTGTGGACCTTGTGTGTGTATGCCACACATATACGGAGAAATATATGTGTCATATATATTTACATCTGTATATGTGCATAGAGCAGGGGATATACTGCAACTGTTTGTGAAGGGGGAGATATATATATGTTGTTGAAGGTTAGTATGCGCATATTTGTATGTAGGTTTTAATGTGCGACAAACAAGACAGCATACAGTGCTGGTATATGCCATTTGGTGGTTAAACACTGTGGGTGGTTTGTTCAGTTTGCAATGTTGAAGCCAGTAAGGCCTGCTAAAGCTATCTGGGCTGTGAACACCTTCAATGTATTTATCCCAAGACTGTGCGATTTTATTACATTACTGTACACATTACATCCTTTGTATAATTGATATTCTCACTATGAAAGGTGAAATGTATATGTGCCTACATATATATGTATATGTAGACCAATGGATGTGTATATGTATATATACACATATATATAGATATATATATATATATATATATATATATATATATATATAGTTATATATAGTCATACACACCTACATCTACTTGTTGCAATAGATTCTCTGTACTGTTGACTGACTGTGATGGTCAATATGTTTGTGAATACGTCAAAGATATGTATCTGTGGGATAGCTTAGTGGGAAACTGTTTATGTCATGGTATTATGGGTCCTTGCTTTGATCCTAGCAAAAGTTGTGTATTCTGTTGCTAGGCAGAACAAGTGCTATTGCATACAGTGTGGTTAAGTCCCTTGGTTTTAACTAGATACAATAAAATAAATCTTCTTACAGCATTGGTGAAACTGCCAAATAAAATAGTGGATACAGCAAAACAATGACAGTATAATCACCGAGGCTAATGCTGTTTACCAGGTACTTGTGAAGATCGAACTGGAAGCACTGTCCACAAAGTATGTATCAAATGTCCATTTAAAAGTTCTTTTAATGACTGCTGGTTTAAAAAGAAAGAAGTTAAAAGTCCCTTGTTAATGACAAATGATAAGCGCTTTTGAATAAATCTTCTTCAGATCGTTAGATCTTCACAAGTACCTGGTAAACAGCATTAGCCTCGGTGATTATACTGTCCTTGTTTTGCTTGGTTTTAACTAGGGTGTGTCGTTGGAGGCTAAAGCACTACATCTATGATTATTGATTGGTACCGATGTTGAATGCAAATCCTGTGTGTACTGTAGTACTACTTGAAGCTCTGGGCCTGTACAGAAAAGTATGGTGTATGTCCACATTGCTTGCATCCACTGTTTTGTGTGGTCCCTGTATTTATCACAGATTACATTTCTCAAAATTAAGGTTGTGTAAGTACTGACACACAGTACTGTATAGTACACACTGAAAGCTTATCTGGGTTGTCATACCTTTGTGTCCTGTAATTATGTCTGATGTGTATGTGTCAGTATGTCCGGAACATGTCCTTTAACATGTGTGGTAAAACATATAACTGCGTATCTAGCAACATTCATAGTGTACTACAGCAGTATGCAACCTATATTCTCAGTTGTGCACATATTTTGGCCACGGGTTTGCCATTAACAAGTTGTGTGGTATAATAGTAATAAATTTACTGGACCTTACACTGATTGTGATGGATGATATATTTCTTTACACATCAGCTTGATGTACATCTGCTGTGGCTAGGTGGTGCATCGTGTTGCATACAGTGTGCCAGGTGCTCTTGTATAGTCTTATATAGTGATTTTATTTTGTTGCTGTACAGAACATGGTTCATTAGATAGAGAGTGAGCAAGTCACTTTCAAGCAGTTGTGGGGTGAGCAGTGATAAGTGGCAGTTACAGTGTTTCACTCCCGGTTAGCTTATAGGTTGCTATATATGGCAGTTCAGTGATATCTGTACTGTATAATGTTAAATGTGCCATATGACTTGCTCAGACATATTTTTGTATTTATGTCTTCCAGGGATCATGGCCCATCACAGGAACCCCAGTTACAGTAGTGCTGAAGATGATATCATTACTAGCAGTATGATTCAGCACTACTGTCTCATGTTCTCACGAACCAGCCAGGACCAGCAGGAGCGTACTGCAATGTGGCAAGATGTTGTCCGCAGGGTCAATGAGGTAGGCCTGCACAACCAGACATATGAGCAGGTACGCCACCACTGCAGTGATCTTCTCAGACATGTCTGTCAGCGTGCTGCTGATGTGCGTAGACAACAGCTTGCAACAGGAGGTGGTGTTAATATCCATCCCCCTCACCAGAGTGGAGGAGCTGCTTCTGAGCCTGGTGGCACCTGCCCAACAACAACAGCAGCAGACATACACCATGATGGAGGTTGGAGCCACCCACACATGGAGCATGCAGGTAACATGGCATATCTGTAGACTACTGTTATCTGTATTGGTAGATCATGCATATGTGAGATGTGGAGTGTGTCGTTCAAAGATGTGGAGCCTGTTGTTGTGCAATACTGATCATTTGGAACATAAGCAGGTTTAAACTATTCGGGCTACCTAAAGTCCACTCTTCAAATTTTCCCTTGAAACTACCTTCCTCGACCTATACTACTGATCTAATCAGCGTATCCTATAACTAAAAAGATCATCTCTACTTGACTCTAAGTAGACTATTCTCTATCTGTTAAACCTAGCACTTGCTCCTACAGTACTTATTACCTTGATACGGCAATTTTTATAGATAGCACCCAAAAAAGGCAACCCATTTCTCGGTCACCCACATCCCCGGAATCTTTTTAAAGTTTTTTGTCTATCCTTCTAGCATGTCGAGGGATCAGTTGCTAGTGTCCTCTCCTGCTCAGCTGGTGAACCTGAATATTGAGGCAATGTTACAATTGCCTCATGTACACAGACAACCCTCTCCTCCTCCCACAAAACACAAATACATGCAGAGATGCAACTATACGGCCAAACTGGAGGCTGAGCTCTTCAACATAGGACTGGCAAGACCAGTCAGGAGGAGAAGGTTACCACACACACTATAGACCCAGTCTCACATAGTACCATTACAACCTCAAATCATACACATAAACACACAAAGACATACTGGAGGCTCTGATCAAAAATCTACCAAAACAGCAGAGGCCACCAAAGCAGACACCCAAACAACCACCACCTCAGAACACAACACCTGCAACACATAGACCTCACAGTCAGAGTGTCAAACAGTCACAGCCCTTAAGGCCAAACACAATGCCAGACACACTAGTCATTGGTGACTCCATAGTCAGACACACTGATGCCCCCCACACCAGACTGAGTAAGGAGAAGGTCACAGTAAGCTGTCTGTCGGGCACTAGAATCCGCCACATAACGCAAGCACTCAGGTCTCTCAACAGCAGGTACAAATATGACTCAGTCATTGTCCACGCTTGGTGTAAACGACCTGAGACGCACTCTCCTTGGACTACATGAAAAGAGACATTGAGGAGCCTCTGATTATGCAGCCCAGGCAGGTATGACCCTGACCTTGAGCAGTATCCTACCTTCACCAAGAATGATGCCACAATACAGAGATAAGATGATCAGCTTTAACAATTGGCTTAAACACTGGTGTCATTCAAAGGGGATCCAGTATCTGTCTGCCTGGGATGACATGCTGACAAGCCATGCTTGCTTCAAGAAGGGACGGCTTGCACCTGTCACCCTGGGATTCCGGATATTGGCAAAGGCTCTTGCCACCCCCATAGTGCCTTTTTAGGCAAGGCTCAAATTCTAAACCTACCACCCTAGAACACAAAAAGGAAAAACTAAGGGTAATGCTGCTCAATGCCAGAAGTCTAAATCTCAAATGCACGCACTCGAGGCCCTTCTAAGTATGGAGAACATCGATGTCTGTGCTGTGACAGAAACCTGGTTCAAGGCTTCTGAGAGCACCCCAGCGCTATCAGGTTTTACCTCATATCATGCTCCGCCCCAAAATCAGGACAATACCAAGAAAGGAGGGGGTATCCATATTCATCAAGGACACCCACACCTCAAGACTGGTGGCAACGCATGATGCATCGGAGACCATCCAGGTGCAATTAACCGTAGGCAAGACTGCTCTGCAAATTGTAGCATGTTACAGGCCACCTCACAAACTCAGGAACCTCACATGGCCTTCCTGAAAACACTAGAGGGATAAATGTATCACCAAACACCATCATACTAGGTGACTTCAATTACCCAAATATAGACTGGGAACATTACTCAAGCCCAAACACTAGCCCAAAAGTTCCTGGAATTCATAAACTCAAATGCCATGGAACAACTAGTCACCATCCCCACAAGAGGAGATAACATACTTGATCTCATCATCACGAACATGGGAGCACAATGTTCAACACCGAAGTATACCTCACTGGTGAGATCAGATCACAACTAATCTCGCTGGAGGTCCTCATCCCACCCCCACCTGAAATAAAAAGACCACAGTAAAGAACTTCTCAAAAGCCGACTTCACACTTCTAAAGACTAGTGTGGTCTCCTTAAGGCCCCGAGCCCGGAAAACAGTACTCAAGCCGCTGAATCACTTACAAATGTCTTCTACCAGCACCTGCAGGACTGCATGGATAAGGCAATCCCAAGCAAAACAAAGACTCTTTGTACCAAAGGCAAGTCTGGTGGACCCCAGCCATAAACAAACTCTTCAACAAAAGGGGGGAGCTACTACAAGATAGAGCAAAATCCTTAAAAGGTAAGACACCCTTAATCACTATAAGTAAAAAACTAAGAGCTCTCATAAAATCATCCAAAGCAAATTTCGAGAGAAAAATAGCTAAAGACTCAAAAGACAATCATAAGGCCTTCTTTAGCTATGTTAGAAACCTAGGAGGAAACTCCCAGATATGCTCAGAACTAGTTCAAAATGATGTGAAGATTACTGATCCTACAGACATTGCCCACATACTGGCTGACAGGTTCAGTGCAAACTTCTCCCCCCCACCCCCCCAAAAGGAGAGATATCTATACCAAACGATTGCAGCCCCCCAAACATCTCCAGCTACCAAGTGAGAACTGCTCTCCAGCAAAAACACAGCATCCATGGGACCTGATGGTGTACCCGCTGTGTGCTCCACGAACTCAAGGAGGAATTAAAGCCACAGCTAGGACAGCTGTTTAATCAAAGTCTTACCTCTGGATACGTACCCAGGAGTGGCGCACTGCAACTGTGGTCCCACTTCACAAAGGTGGTGCCTCCGACCCTGGAAATTACCGCCCATTAGCTTGACAAGCCTTATCTGCAAAGCCATGGAGAGGATCATAATGGACCTCATAAATAAAGACATAGGAATTTGCAGACTTTGGATCCAACCCAGTTTGGCTTTGTCAAAGGCAGATCATGCCTTTTAAACTTGGTTGACTTTTTCAAACAGTCACCAAAGCCATTGATGAGGGAAAGGCAGTCCATACAGCCTACCTCGATCTGGCTAAGGCCTTCGATACAATACCCCACTCGGGTATCATTGAAAACTCATCAGCTTAAATGTTAACCCATACATCACAAGATGGGTTGCAAACTGGCTGAGTGACAGAACCCACAGGGTCAGAGTTGCTGGCCATGTCAGACTCAAAGCCTGTCACAAGTGGTGTCCCACAGGGCTCAGTCCTGGGCCCACTCTTGTTGGCATCTACTTTCAAGTACAAGCAAACACAGGAGGGTTATGGCTGACAAAGTTTGCAGATGACTGCAAACTGGGCCATAGTAGAAAACACATCTGACACAGATATCCTTCAGAAGGGTCTCACAGAAACGGATAACTGGTGCCAGAGCCACGCCCAAAGTTAAATGCCAAAAATGCATAGTCATACCCTTCGGGAAAACAAGGTTACCCCTAGCTACCAAATAGGTGGCAATCCACTGAGCACAGAAGAAGTTATCAGGGACCTGGGGACCCAGGTTGATAGTAGTCTGTCATTCGACACCCATGTAGCTAAAGTAGTTAGGAAGACCTTCTACATTGCCCACCTTATCATGAAGGATTCTCATCTAGATCAAGGGAGGTTATAGTCTCCTTTACTCATCACTCATCAGACCAATGATTGAGTACAATGCCCCATTCGAATGTATCTGACCCGACACTTGCAACAGCTGGAGAGGCCACAAAAGTTCCTCACCAAAAGGATAAAGGGTCTCAAAATCTATCCTATGCTGCCCGACTGAAAGAACTCCAGCTCTATTCAGTCGCCGCTTGCTCAGAGGTGACCTTTGCCTAACATACAAGGCCATGTCAAACCCAGATTTGATGAATATGCTTCACCTCAAAAATCTAGATCCATCAGAGCCACAAGGGCGGAGACTTAAACCTCGACACGCTATTAATAGGACGTGCTGGAGGGATAGATTCATCACCCAAAGACTCCTATGCTGTGGAACAAAATCCCGGTACATGTGAGGCAGAGCACCTCGCTGGCCTTGTTCAAGAGAAATCTTGACCAATGGATGGGAGATCGCAGATATACCCCAGGGATTACCTCAGTGTCACTGCTCGACAGAGGCACAGCAAAATAATGGGTATAGTTCCCCATACTAAAGGGGTGGCGTAAGCCACAAAACGATGGGCTAGGCTTGTAAATGCCCTCGGGCAGATAGCCTAGTATGAACCTATGAACCTATGAACCTAATCTGTAGCCCTGTGAATATAAACTGTTGTTGTACTGTAAGAGTGCAAACACACAGTAGCAGTGCCACAGTTGTGGCCACTGACAAACTGTCTCATCTCTATGCAGGTCTCTCTGGGGTGACATCAGGACAACAGACAGATGCTGGTGAGTGTGTTCTACATTTATTATTGTAAATAAAAAGTGCATGTCATAGTTAAGGTGTAGGCCATGTACACATGTAACACACCTACCCATAATGCATGCTGTGCATGTTTGGTGTAAGAGCACGCACATCTCACTAATGTGATTAGCTACCTCAAACACATGCAATACCCAGACCATCTCAAACAAATGTGGCTAGACTGTAGTGACCATTGGATTGGCACAGTTGATACTCAACATGCACACAACATACACATCTATGTCATACACAGAGCATTTTAACATGCTGCACATAAAGGATTCCCAAACCCTCTGTAAAGACACACTCCAGTATCCAAAATCTCATCCACACATTACACATAATATACCTGAGGGGTAAAGGCCTATCATGGGGCATTTAAACACTCTGCAACACACTACACATTCATGTCAGGGAATGCTCCTTATTGGCCTCCTTACAAACTCATGTAACAACTGGTTGTGAAATGGTGAATTTAGCCAAGGTAGTACAGTTCTGGCACAGCATGATTAGTGCTGGTTTGGGAAACATTTGTAGCCTTGAATGACCACCTGATGCTTCATGATGATTGCCTATGGTACTATACCCCATCCAGTTATTGTAATCACAGTACTACACATAGCTTTTGTTGCTATACACCTTAATGTTGCGTGTGTGCACACATATGCATCTCTAAACAGTATGCATACCAATCACCATTTGCACAACTGACACATATATGCCTTGTGATGCTATTGAGTGGCTAGGACACATGACACACGCTGGGTATGTGTAGTGTTTAAATATGCAGTTGTGTTTTAGCATGACATGTCATGGATGAGAATGGCATGTCCACAATATGATCTACACTCACCATAAGTACCATACATTGGGTATGTGGCCGAATGGTATTCCATCAATTATCCATGCACCACTGATGATGTTGTGTGAATACTCATCATGCATGTGCTAAAAATGTGTCCATAATTATTTGCTAAAGTCACAGGGGCTGTAATCAGCATTGGATACCTATCTGACACACAGATACACATCCAGCAATGGTATGTACACCAGTGAGTTATGGTGCACAGTACATTACAGGGTTATGGATACCTGCACAGCAATGTTGTGTCCATGTATGCATTGTGTTCCAGGGGGAGGGCCATCACCTAATAACAAAATACATGCATCAAAGCCATGTATACTGTTAGTAACAAGGGCTGACTACACTTGCACTGCATGCTGTTGAGCAACACATGTCCTGCATGCTGACATGTGTGATATGACTGTTTTCTTTTGATACTGTACCCCACCATCACCTAATATTGTGTATGTTCTGTGATTGCTGATGTTGTGTGTGTCTGCTTTAGGGAGGAGTGCATTTTTATGTGTGTGCATGTGTGCATGTGCTGTTTGCATATGTGCATGTGGTCTGAAGTCATGTTCAGGTCTTAAAGTGTGTTTCCTGTTTTCCTCTCACAGATGCCAAGGTGGGGCTGGTTCAGTACAGCAGGGAACCTGATGTCACTGAGACAGACAGTGATGATGAAAATAGGTGTGTTGAGGCACAGGCAGGTTTGTCAGGGTCTGTTGTTGGGCCACCAATTGACAGTACACGTCTCCACCCCACCCATGCACACAGTCATACTGTCTGTACATCCATCATCACCATTGCCCTTAGCTGAGGGACAGTGTACGGCTGGCACAGGCCAGGACAGTGTGGTATCTATGGCACATGTATCAGGACACAGCAGCCATAGCCAGATGTCTGGAATGGTACTACATAGGCAGATGTCCAGGGGTTCTCGTCAGAGCACTGCTGGTCATCATGCCCCTGGCAGACGTGCCACACCTCTTTCTACCACACGCATGTTCCAGACTGTCAGGGAGGCACAGACTCAAATGGAGTGGTACACCAGGCAGGGGCTAAGGGCACAGAAGACTCATTACACCTCTGTAAATGACAGTATCCGTGACCTAGTAGGTGCCATACGTAACTACACTGAGGTCATTGATAGACGTTGGGGTGAGAAATTGGATGTCCTCCACAATGTCATGTCCATGTGTCAGGACAGTGCAGGACAGTTGAGACATCGATGTGGACGTATGCCAGGAACATCAGCAGCTGGTGGTTGCTGTGGACGTCCAGCAAGTCACAGCTGCTCCCGTAGTGCCAGTACCAGCCCCAGCAATGTTGGGGGGGCTGTCCATAGACTGTCCTAGCAGACTACGTGCATGTGACTCTGGCCAGTCGGGGACCTGGATCCAGTGGACATTTGTCAACCTCTTCAGATAGTACCCAATCTGGATTAGTACCTGATACTGCCTGTAGCACCACTGCCAGGCACAGGTTCTGTATCCGTGGCCAGAGACAGTGATCTGTAAAGCCTGCCAGGTACAGTCTGTAGCTGTCTCACAAATCCCTGTATATGGCAGCCACATGGTGGAACTGTGTGCATGCAGACACACACACATAAACCAGAAACCTAGGGCAAACACATACCCGCACACATTACATCAACAGTGGCCCATAAAAGTACTCATGGCCCTCACACACACACTTACACACACATGTTGATTGTATGGCTCAGTGTAGGCCTCTGGCAAACCAACAACACAACCTGTGCATATGATGAAACCTGTGCCACCTCCTGTCATCTGTAACATTGATGCAAGAACAGGCTAACATGGTGCTGATGCACAGGATGACTATAATAAAGTATAGCAATGGTTGGATGTGTAGCATTTTGTCAGCAGTAAAGTGTAATGATATCCTTGAAGGTGTAGCTGAGCAGGTATGATGCATTAAAGCTGTAATTAGCAATGCTGTATTGTTTTCACCAGTGTTTATTCCAATTGTGTTTTGTTTGCCCATATGCCACTTGGATGATGTGTGTAGTTGTGCCAGCATGTGTTATACAGTGGACAGTAAGTGTGGGGTGTGTGCAACACAGGTTTGCAGGTGTCCATTTGTGAACATGGTGGAGGTGCACTGCCTGCATGTACATGCATATTGGACACATGGGCAGGGTGACATTCCCTGTATTGGCCAGTGTTAACACTCCATAGTTTCTATTGGTGGCCAGTATGCATTCTACTACACACATTTTGGAACTTGAGTACGCATGTGTGTGTATGACACAGGTTGACACTGTGCTGTGGGTGATGCTGTTGTTGCTATCTGTCATTGGTTTGCATTACTAAGGTTAACACTGTCCCAGCTGCATAATCCTTTAATAATGCATACTGTTCACCTATAGGGTTGCATGGACTGTGCTATCACAAACACAAGAAATTCTCACTTATACAGTAAAAGTACATTAGTCTCATGGACCCCTGCCATAAACTAAATATATAATAGAAGGTGTGAAGTTCTACCAAAAAAGAGTTACATACCAAGAAGGGATAACCTCTCTGGTCAGTATCATTGGGACAATACAATCCCTCAATAAACATACAAGGCAAGCTTCAAGATACAAAATGGGAAGGATTCCAAAGACAACACTAAAGCATTCTTTACTGTAGTGTATAATCTACAGGGGAAATCTCAGATCGGGTCACAGTTAATGTAAATGGTCACAAAGTACACTTATCTGACTGACATTACCAATTTCTTGTCAGACAGTTTAAATGCGGATTTCACCACCCTGTCATTACACAAGGGCTACATTTCCAGACCTGAAGAATGTAAAACCTGATGATTCACAGACACTCTAGTTAAAACATCTCTTTACCAAAGTCCAAACCACAGTGGTAATGGTACTGGACAGTGTCCCTGGCTGTGTCATACACAAGCTGACATATGAAGTCACCACTCACCTAAACACTCTGTCCAGATGCAGCCTCTATACAGGTTACATACTTGTGGGATGACGCATGGTAATGGTGTTCACAGTCCACAAGGGTTGAGCTACAATGTCTTCTTCTTCTCCTTACGGATGCTCCCATTAGGGGTCGCCACAGTAGATCATCTGTTTCCATTTCTTCCTGCCCTCTGCATCTTGTGCTGTCACACCATTCACCTGCATGTCCTCTCTCACCACAGCCATAAACCTCATCTTAGGCATTCCTCTTTTCCTGTTACCTGGCGGCTTCATCCTTAGCATCTATTTCACAATATACTCTGCATCCCTCCTCAGCACATGTACAAACCAACTTAATCCTGCCTATCTGGCTTGGTCTACTAACCTTCAAACCTGGGCTGACCCTCTAATATACTTATTCCTAGACCTGTCCACCCTAATCACACTCAGTGCAAATGTTAACATAAATTGATTAAGGGTAGAACTACAACAGATCCTGGAAAATCTCACCGTATAAGCCAGACAAATGTTATCGGGAAGGCTATGGAGCACAGCATTATGGAACTCATTAACAGAGACATTATGAACCTGTAAACACTGCACCATACCCACTTAGGTTCTCTAAAGCCCAGATCATGGCTCATACACCTAGTAGACTTCAAGCCAGTTAACAGGGCTATAGGTGAGGTAGGGGAGGTCTGCACAGCCAAGCTATAGCTCAGCAGCAATTCATACCCATCCCACATTCTGGTTTTATACATAACCTCAACAGACTGACCATAAACGATTGTTAGATGATGGATTGATAACTGACGCACAGATGTAGGACACACAGTAACATTTGCAGCCTCCATGTACAATTCTATGCCAGTAACAAGTGGTATTCACCTGCACTCAGTCCTGGGACCACTCCTGTTTGGCATATAGCTTTCTTAGGTACAAGCAAACACAGTAGGGATATGTCTGCCCATGTTTGATGAAAATGCATACTGTGTGCTATACTTTATTCTCCAGATGACACACACATCCTCCAAAAGGGTATCATATAGATACCTGGTGTCAAACTCATGCTGTAAAGCTATAAGCCAAAGAAAGCATAGTTATCCACTTTTAGAAAACAAAGTATCCCCAGAGTACAACATAGGTAGTAGCCCCCAAAATGTGGAACAGGTACTAATGTATACATAGAGCCATGTGTTTGGTCATCTCTCCTTTGATAATCACATTACCAAAGGGTTTTGGAAATCCCTCTGTGGAGCACATAAGCAATAAAGGGTTTGCATGCAGATCCACAGAGGTTGTTGCACACCTATAATGATTAGTCATCTTTGCCAGTCTTTGCTTGCTTTGGAACAGGATTCAAATATACCTCAAGCATAAACTCGCACTCACACTCTTCAATAGAAACCGTGATGAGTGGATGTGAAATGGAAGACGTAGCCCAGGGATCACTGCAGTGGCTAAGCTTGTCACTAGCATACAGAAGTGACCTAAAGTCTGGAAAGTACCAGCACGCTCTCGCAAATATAACAGATGCGTTCATGAAGAAAGCAGAGTACCCACCTATGAAATAATTGAGGTCACATGTATGTATATGGCTTTGCCCCACAGCTACCTTACATGTGTAATGCACATACAGTTGTCATTGTGATATGTCATACACTAAAAAAATCAAAACCTACTCCACATTGACCAACAGTGTCATACACTCTCACACACAGTCAGCAAGTGCAAGATTCAAACTCCTTCCTAAGTACATTATGATACTACAGCAGTATGCATTTACACAACATGCTATACACATTACTGGGTTTTCACCTTTCCACAGGTATATTTGTAGGATGGTGACATCATCAGACTTATCAAAGATGAGTATACCACTTTTAAGGGGTGTGAGTATTCTCCAAAAAGGTTGTTCCTCCCCAGGAGGAGACACACACACACACACACACACACACACACACACACACACAGTTGGCAAGTGCAGGATTCAAACCCCTACCTAACTACATTATGATACTATAGCAGTACACATTTACATGACACGCTATACACATTACTGGGATTTTTCTTTTCCACAGGTATATTTGTAGGATGGTGACATCATCAGACTTGACAAAGAAGAGTATACCACTTTTAAGGGGTGTGAGTATTCTCCAAAAAAGGTTGCTCCTCTTCAGAGAGACACACACACACATTTGGCAAGTGCAGGATTCAAACCCCTACCTAACTACATTATGATACTACAGGAGTACGCATTTACACGACACGCTATATACATTACTGGGATTTCTCCTCTCCACAGGTATATTTGTAGGATGGTGACATCATCAGACTTGACAAAGATGAGTATACCACTTTTAAGGGGTGTGAGTACTCTCCAAAAAGGTTGCTCCTCCAGGGAGACAAACACACACACACAGTTGGCAAATGCAGGATTCAAACCCCTACCTAACTACATTATGATACTACAGCAGTACACATTTACACAACACGCTATACACATTACTGGGATTTCTCCTTTCCACAGATATATTTGTAGGATGGTGACATCATCAGACTTGACAAAGATGAGTATACAACTTTTAAGGGGTGTGAGTATTCTCCAAAAAGGCTGCTCCTCCCCAGGGAGGCACACACACTCACACAAACACACAGTTGGCAAGTGCAGGATTCAAACCCCTACCTAACTACATTATGATACTACAGCAGTACACACTTACACAACACACTATACTCATCACTGGGATTTCTCCTTTCCACAGGTATATTTGTAGGATGGCGACATCATCAGATTTGACAAAGATGAGTATACCACTTTTAAGGAGTGTGAGTAGTCCCCAAAAAGGTTGCTCTCTCCCCAGGGAGAGACACACACACACACACAGCTGGCAAGTGCGGGGTTCTTAATCCAAACTAAGTACGTCTTCACGCTTCAGCAAGCAATATGGAGTTACAGGGTGCAATACAGACATTACTTGCTGACAGTTTGCACAAAGGTTATTTTCACATTTGCTAACCTCAGCAGGCTTATCATACTAGGTGAATTGTGAGTGTATTGTATGCACAGGCCATGACCATATCATATATGGGTTGATGCACCACATGCTGGCACACACAGGGTCAAACCGGTAGCTAAGCTCTGTCAACCCAATACTGGACAATACAGTCAAGAGGAATAAGGTCATACAACCACAACACCAACTGTCTCACATAGACCTACAATATAAGCACCAGCAAAACACACACATAAATACACATTACCATACTCACAGAATACAAATATCAATCTGAAAAAGGGAGAGTGTCCTCTTAAGCAGACAAGCAAGCAACATGCACCTCCAAACACACGCCAGAAAACACATATTACACCAAAGCAGTGTGCCTCACAACAGGCCCTAAGGCAAAACCAACATACCCAACACACTAGTAATAGGTGACTTCATAGTCAGGCACACAAATGTTCCACTCATTCGGCTGGACAAGGGGAAGGTTACTGTCAGTTGTCTGTCAGGTGCTATGATCTGCCACATAACACAAGCACTTACATCACTCCAGAACAGGTACATATATGACGTGTTCTTTGTACATGTCAGTGTGAATGATCTGAGACATACCTCCCAGGACAATATAACAAGAGATATATAGTAGCTCTATGATCATGTAGCCCAGGGTGGTATGACCCCGACCTTGAGTAGCATCTTACCTTCACCTACATGATACTGCAATATAACAGAAAGGTGATAAACTTCAGCAATTGGCTGAGCTTCTGGTGTCATTCAAAGGGGATCCAGTCTCTGTCTGCCTGTGATGACATGATAGATAAGCCTCGTTGCTTCGCTACAGATGGTTTGCACCTGTCGCCCCTATGCTTCTGAATACTGGCCAAGGCTCTTGCTGTCCCCATATTACCTTTTTTAGGCAAGGCTCAAAGGTAGGTACTAGGCTATTGGCCCTGGGGCCTATACAAGCCCAGCCAAAAAGGTACCCTGGCTTTTGTCACCCAAGAAATTTATTTTCCTGTGCCACTGTAGAGCAGAGACACAGAAGTGATCCCCGGGGTGAATTTCCTATTTCCCATCCAATCCTCAAGATTTTTCATGAAGAGTGCTAATGAGGAGCTTTGTTTGATATAGATAGGTAGTTTATTCCGGAGTATGGGAAGTCTCTGGGACAGGAATCTATCCCTCCTGCATGTTCTGTTTATTGTGGTGACTAGGTTTATGTCCCTAGAGTGTGTAGGTTCATAGGTTCATAGGGAGGTACTAGGCTATCTGCCCAAGGACATTTATAAGCCTAGCCAGAATGTGTTGGCTTTCGCCTCCCTTTTAAATTAGTTTCCTGGGCCTCTGTCTAGCAGGGCCACTGAAGTGATCCCAGGGGTAAAATTACGATTTCCCATCCACTCGTCAAGATTCCTCTTGAAGAGAGTCAGCGAGGGGCTCTGCCTAACATAAACTGGGATTCTATTCCAGAGTGTGGGAAGTCTCTGGGATAGAAATCTATCCCTCTAGCATGTCCTGTTTATTGCTGTGCTGAGGTTTAATTCACTGGAGCATGTGGCTCTAAGAGATATGGTTATCTTGAGGTGGAGCATGTCCATTAATTCCGGGTTGGACATGGCCTTATACGTCAGGCATAGATCACCTCTGAGCAGGCAGTAAGCAACCGAGTAGAGCTGGAGTTTCTTTAGTCGAGCTGCATAGGGCATCTCTTTGAGGCCCATGATCCTCTTGGTGAGGTACTTCTGTGGTCTTTCCAGCTGTTGCATGTGCCGATTAAGGTACATACCAAATGGTGCATTGTACTCCATTATGGGCCTAATGAGTGATGAGTAGAGGGGCACAATGACTTCTCTTGATCTAGAGGTGAACCCTTTTGTGATTAGGTGGGGTACATAGAAGGAATTTCGAACCACTTTGGCAATGTGATTATCAAAGGAGAGGTTACTATCTACCTGGGTCCCCAGGTCCCTAATTACATTTTCTGTACCTAGTGGATTACCACCTATGTGGTAATTCGTGGGCACTTTGTTTTTTCCAACGGGGATGATTATGCATTTTTTTGGCATTCAGCTTGAGGCCATGGTTTTGACACCAGGTATCTGTCTCTGTAAAACCCTTCTGGAGGATGTCTGTGTCAGCCAGAGAGTCGATTATGGCCCCCAGTTTGCAGTCATCTGCAAACTTGGTCAGCCATAGTCCTCCCATGCTTGCCTGTACCTCAGAGAAGTATATACTGAACAGGAGGGGTCCCAGGACCGAGCCCTGTGGGACGCCACTTGTGACTGGTTTAGAATCGGACATGGCACCCGCAACTCTGACCATGTATGTTCTATCCGTGAGCCAGTTGGCCACCCATCTCGTGACATAGGGTTTAATGTTCAAACTGGTATGCTTGTCTATGATGCCAGAGTGAGGCATGGTGTCGAAGGCCTTAGCGAGGTCCAGGTAGGCTGTGTGACTACCTTCCCTTCATCTATGGCCTTGGTAACTGTTTCAAAGAAGTCAACTAGGTTTAGGAGGCAGGATCTGCCTTTAGCAAAGCTGAATTGGGTAGGGTCCAGTGTCTGGAGGTTCCCAATGTCTCTGTTTATGAGTTCCATGATAATTCGCTCCATAGCTTTGCAGACCAGGCTGGCCAGGCTTATAGGGCGATAGTTCCCAGGTTCTGTTGTGGCACCACCTTTGTGGAGCGGGATGACTGTTGCTGTACACCATTCTTTGGGTACATAGTCTGTGGTAAGGCTGAGTCTGAACAGTGAATTTAGATGAGGGTTTAGTTCCTTTTGGAGCTCGTGTAAGATGCAGCCTGGGACACCATCCAGTCCCATTGATGCTGTGTTCTTAGCTTTGGAGAGGGCTGTTTTTACCTACATGTCTGTGATGTCTGGGGCTCTGCATTCTTCTGGGATGAATATGGGCCCTTTTGGGTGTGAGTGGGGGGTGAAGTTTGCACTGCACTTGTCTGCCAGGATGTTGGCAATGTCAGTTGGTTCAGTGTATTTTTTACCATTTTGCAGTAGCTCAGAGCATATCTGAGAGTTGCCACCTAAATTCTTGATAACGATAAAGAAGGCTTTGTTGTTATCTTTAGATTCCTTGGCAATTTTTCTTTCAAAACTGGCCTTGGATGATTTTATGAGTGATCGTAGTTTCTTGCTAATATCGATCAGTGATGCCTTTCCTTTTTGAAATTTTGCTCTATCATGTAGTAGTTTCCTCCTTCTGTTGTATAGCTTATTTATGGATGGGGACCACCAGACTAGTTTCCTCTTTTTGGAGGAGTGAGTCTTGGTTTTACTTGGGATGGCTCGATCCATGCATCCCTGTAGATGCTCATAGAATGCATTTATAAAGGATTCTGCGGATTGGATAGCATTATCCTTTATCAAGGGGGCTTTGAAACTTTCCACTTCGGTCTTGAGAAGTGTGAAGTTTGCTTCTGAAAAGTTTTTCACAGTGGTTTTCATGACTGGGGGTGGGTTCGGGATGTGGATGTCCAGTGTGATTACTTTATGATCTGATCTTACCAGCGAGGGGTTTACCTCTGGTGTGGAACATTGATCCCCCATGTTGGTGATGATCAGGTCCAGTATGTTGTCACCTCTAGTAGGCGTGTTGACCAGCTGTTCCAGGGTGTTTGAGTTTATAAACTCTAGGAAGCATTGGGCAAAGGAGTTTGTACTTGAGTAATTCTCCCAGTCAATGTTTGTGTAGTTGAAATCTCCTAATATTATGGTGTTTGGTATATATTTTCCAGTCTTCTCAGGAATGCTGAGTGAGGGTCCTGAGACAAGGTAGGTGATCTGTAGCAGGCTACAATCTGATAAGCAGCTTTGCCCACTGTTAGTTGCACTTGGATGGTCTCCGAGGCCTCGTGCTGTGCCACTAACCTGAAGGTGTGGGTATCCTTTATGAAAATGGATGCACCCCCTCCTTTTGTATTTCGGTCCGGGTTTTGGGGCCAAAGCTCAGAGGGATTGGGATTTCTTTAAGTGGAGCATGTCCAACAGCTCTGTGTTTGACATAGCTTTGTATGTTAGGCAGAGATCACCTCTGAGTAGGCGATATGTGACAGAGTAAAGCTGGAGTGTTTTGAGACGGTCTGTGTAGGGCATGTATTTCAGGCCGGTAATCCTCTTTGTGAGATATTTCTGCGGCCTTTCCAGTTGTTGTAGATGTCTTGTGAGGTGCATACCAAAAGGGGCATAGTACTCTATAATGGATCTAATGAGTGATGAGTAGAGGGGAACAATGACCTCTTTTTTTCTGCATGAGAAACCTTTTGTGATGAGGTGTGCCACGTAGAAGGATTTCCTGACTACTGTGGCAATGTGATTATCAAAGGAGAGACTACTGTCCACCTGTGTCCCAAGGTCTCTTATCACACTTTGGGTGTTAAGTATACTACCACCTATGTTGTAGTTCATGGGTACAGAGTTTTTACCAAGGGGGATGACAATGAACTTTTTGGCATTGAGCTTGAGGCCATGGCTTTGACACCAGGCATCTGTCTTAGTGAGGCCCTTTTGTAGGATGTCCACATCATTAGAAGTTTAGATTATGGCTCCTAGTTTGCAGTCATCTGGGAACTTCATTAGCCAAAGACCTTCTGTGTTAGCCTGTACTTCAGGGAAGTAGATACGAAACAGGACAGGACACAGGACTGAACCCTGTGGTACTCCAATTGTCACTGGTCTGAAGTCGGATTTGGAGTCTGCTACTTTCACAGTGTGGGTTCTGTCAGTGAGCCAGTTGGCAACCCATCTTGTGAAATAGGGATTTATACCTAGTTTAGTGAGTTTATCTAGAATTCCAGAGTGGGTGATGGTGTTGAAAGCCTTGGCAAGATCTAGATAGGCTGTGTGAACCACCTTACCCTTGTCTACGGCTTTGGTGACTGCTTCAAAGAAGTCTATCAGGTTTAGGAGACATGATCTGCCTTTTACAAACCCAAACTGGTTGTGGTTCAGAGTTTGGAGAGTACCAATGTCTTTGTTTATAAGTTCCATGATGATACGTTCCATGGCCTTGCAGACCAGGCTCATCAGGCTAATGGGGCACTAGTTTCTAGGGTCCGTGGTGGCTCCCCCTTGTGTAGTGGGATAACTATTGCTGTGCACCATTCAGCAGGCACAAAGCCTGAGGTGAGGCTATGATTGAACATGGTACTTAGGTGTGGTGCCAGTTCGATCTGTAGTCCGTGTAGAATGCAGCCTGGGATGTTGTCTGGTCCCATGGATGCTGTGTTCCTGGCTTTGGAAAGTGTGGTTTTTACCTGTGCAGACGTGATGACAGTAACTTTGCATTCTTCCAGTATAGAAATGGGCTCTTTCATGGGTGAGAGGGGGGTAAAGTTAGCACTGATCCTATCTGCCAGGATGTTGGCAATATCAGTTGGGTCTGTATATTCAGTGCCATTGTGCTGTAACTCAGAGCATATCTGAGTGTTGCCATTGAGATTCTTGACATAGCTATAGAATGCTTTGTGGTTGTCTTTAGAATCAGTGGCGATTTTCTTTTTGTAACTAGCTTTGGAGGATTTTATCAGGGATTGCAGCTTCTTACTAAGGCTGACCAGGGAACTCCTCCACTCATGGGATTTTACCCTCTTTTGTAACAGTTTCTTCCTTCTGTTGTACAGTTTGTTTATGGCAGGGGACCACCAGATTGGCTTCCTTTTCTTGGAGGATAGTGTCTTGGTTCTGTTTGGGATAGCACGATCCATGCACTCATGTAAGTGCTTATAAAGTGCAATTGTGTAGGATTCAGTAGTTGTAACTGTATTGTTCATCTGCATGGGTGTCCTGAAGTTCACCACTTCTGTCTTAGGAAGCATGAAGTTGGCTTTGGAGAAATTTTTTAACATGGTTTCCGTAATGGGAGGTGGGGGCAGAATGTGGATATGTAGGGTAATTAGCTTATGGTCAGATCAGACCAATGAGGTGTTGACTTCAGGTGTGGAAAACCAGTCACTCAGGACAAACCAAACCCAGTAACCAACACAAATAACCACAAAGTGAGCTAAATGCTACACATTGCCAGAAGTCTCAGCCTCCAAATGCACACACTTGAGGCACTTCTCAGTATGGAGAATATTGATATCTGTGTAGTAACAAAAACCTAGTTCAAGGCTCCAGACAGCACACCAGCACTACCAGGATACTACTCATTCCATACCTTCCAGCATCAGAACCTGGATCATAGCACATAGGGTGGGGATGTATCTATATTCATCAAGAATACCTACACCTCTCTCTACATCCTCTCTACAGGATATGTACACATAGAATGTTGCACAGCAACGTTCTTCCCACTCCACAGGGATGGGGCCACAAAAGACCCTTGGCATTCATGCTCTATGAGCCTGACGAGTCTGATCTGCAAGGCAATGGAGCCAATCATAATGGAAGTCAACAATAAAGACATTGGGAACCTTCACACAGTTGAGCACACCCAGTTTGGCTTCGTCAAATGCAGATCACGCCTCCTGAACTGGGTGGATTTCTTTGAGACAGTTACCCAGGCTACAGATGATTGAAATGAGCTCCACACAGTCTATTTTTAAATTATTTTCTTGTTTTTTAAAGCGCCGCACATTTGCGCGGTGCTGTGCTATGCTTAAACATCGGAGATCGGGGGGAAAAAAGTTCGATTTTTATATTTTTAAACATTTATAAATGCCAATGGCCTTATATTTGGCCATTGGCATGCTTCCTCAACTGTATGCATCCTTTATTTGGAGCTGTCATAGCTCCGTTTAGCTATTTCCAGAATGGTACTCCGTTACCAATGGAGTACATTTGTGCAGATAACACTAATCTTCCACGGACATGTTAGTATTTCCTGGATTGCAAATTTAACTCATTTGCATAGCTTTCAGCAGCAAATGAGGTAATTTGCATACCATGATGCTGTCCGTGCAAGAGTAGCTTTAGCAGCTCTCGTGCACGCCCCTGCCGGCTGTTCCTGGATCGCACGGCAGACATATTGCCTGTTTGATGTCTTACACTACTCTATAACTCCGTGCAAGCTTTCATAAATCTGGCCCTATATCTAGTCATTGAAAGAAAGCCATTGAAAGAAAGAAGTATTCTGTTTTTATTGCCCCTTATCAGACTGTCTCCATAGATAAATGAGAACCAGAGAGTTGCCTCTGCAACAAACACTCACTTATTTATTTGCTAGAGGAAAACATTTTATTATATTCAATGTTCTTTTTTATTTACTTCCCCTTAAAACTTGTTACTAGCTCAAGCCTTAATCCAGTCATTTTCCTATCCAAGAGCAAGAAAAAGCATATCATTTTTTTCTTGCATCATGCTCTTTTGTCTAGACTTTTCTTCTATTTTTACAGTTCAGTGCCTACATTTCTTAAAACTGAACAAGGAGAAAGAACAAAGAAGGAAAAAACAAGGGCACCTATTTACTTTGGTATCTCTATGACATTCGAAAATAACTGAGAAAGCTTTACTTTATAGAATGAGGGTTATGTCATGCATTATAAAAATACTACTGTTAAAAACAAAATTTTGCTTTACTTACAGTTAACTCTTTCTTTCCTCTTCTGCCTCCTAAAAGTTCTTCCAAACATTAATGACATGAAGTAGGGCAAATGCTTTGGAGTCCCCTACAAATTTAACAAAGTCAATATAGTCCAATATTTTCAGGTTTTCTTGTTCTGTAGTGTTTCACAACTATAACTAATGCTCTGTAATCACACATTTACTTGTCATTTTCAGAGTTGCTGAATTTCTTCCTCTTGATCTCCATCTTCCAAATCCAGTTTTGCTTCATTTCCAACATACTCCTGGTACATCTAGTCAACTCTTGTGCTTTTTTATGTCCCTCAAGCATTTTCTTTTAAAACACTGGAAAGGTTTCACTGGCACAATCTCTCTATGGGCTTTATTACCAAAAGAACAAGAAGCAGAATCTATTTTTGATTGATAGCTCACTTTTTGTTGCACAAACTTTTATATTTCCTCCTTAGCATGTTCTGCATCAAAAAATTATTTTGACTAGACTTCCAAGATGGCTGCACATTGAGTAATAGCTTAATTCTAGCTCTTCCAGTGTGAAAACAGAAACTCAACAATGAAGGCCAGTAGACTTGTATTTATGGGTAAATTTCAGTAACTGTCTAGTAAGTGTACTGCCTGGATGCCAGAAAAAAAAAGAAATACAGAGGACCTGAAAACAAAAATCAGCTACAAAAAGTGAAGAAGAAACACTGACTGGGGAAAGTTCTGCAACTGTTCAGCAAAAAGCAATGCAACCTCCAGACATGAATTGCAGCAGCCTGCAGGAAGATACAAGACAACTGCACACAGACCCAGTTAAAATAAATGGAACACTGATGGAGTATATCAACACAAACAACAAAACGAAGGAAAAAATGGAAGAAGCTTTAAACAAATATTCAAATGTGATGATAAAACTGCAAAAATCAAGGGATGAAATGAATGGCTGAATATGAGCTTGCTCAGGAAGAGATGTTTCAAAAATAATAGAGCTAGAGGGCAGATCACATAGGGAAAACCTGAGATTTTCAGCTATACCAGAGAAGCTGGAAGGAACAGACTCTATTAATTTTATGAAAGCACAAATAAGTAACTGGACTGGTATTCCACAGCAGGAGTTGTTAGTTGAAAGGGCACATCATGTGTATAATCCAGACCTGGCTATGAGAAAGCAACCTAGCCCTTTTATAGTAAAAATGCAATCTACCAGCAGAAGTTGATTTTTGACAAAACTGTGGCAGAAGTAGAAAGTACTAAAAGTGTGAGACAGCAGGGTGTTTGTGGAGAATAACTACTCATTGTACACCAGGCAGAAGAGAACCAAATTTATTCCACTATTCAGGGAATGTCGAGATGCAGGTGTGAGATTCAAACTATTGTATCCAGCTGTCTTCAAAGTACTCTTCCATGGAGAGACAAAATCATTTTTTCCTGAAATGCATGCTAATAAAGAAATACAAAAGTTTGTCCAACAAAAACTGAGCTGTGAAACAGAAGGAGATTCTGCTTCTTGTTCTTCTGGTAATAAAGACAATGGAGAGGCTGTACCTGTGTTTCAATGGAAAATGATGGAGTGAAGGAAGGGAGCATGAGAGCTGACTTGAAGAATTGAGAGCACATTGGAAATTAAGCAGAGACAGGATTTGGGAGATGGAGATGAACATAAAACCAGTAACTTAACTTGGGTTTACAATGCAATAATTATGTGTGTGAAATATCACAGGACAAGAAAATCTGGAAATATTGGACTTTTTCAGAATTTATTGGATTTGTAGGGGACTCTGAAGCATATGCTCTACTTCATGTCATTAATGTTCAAAAATGCTTTGGGGAGGGGAATAGGGAGAAAATTAACTGTAAGTAATTTTTCTTATTACCACTATTTTTGTGGTATATAGTTTTCTTTGCATGCTATAAAGTAAGGTTTTCTCAGTTATTTTTAAATGTAATGGGGATTGTAAACAGGTGCTGTTTTTTTAATTTTCTTTCTCCTTTCTCTCTTTCTTCTTGCTCAGTTTTAAGAAACAGGCAATGCAACAAAAAAGCCTGGTTAAAAGAGCATGACAAAAGAAAAATGTATGTTAATTAATGCTTTTTCCTCATTCTTGCATGTGGAAATGACTGGATTAAGGACCTTAGATTGATTTAATAACACGTTTTAAAAGTAAGCAAGTAAATAAAAGAATACTGAATATTATTAGGCTTTTTTCTACCAAAAACGTATGCACAGTAGCAATTCTACAGCTGGTCTTCATGTTTCCATGGAAACAATATGATAAAGAGAATCTGGCTGCCTGGTTCTTATATCTCCATGGAGACAATCTGATAAAGAGAAACTGGCTACAGGCTGATGGAGAGTGATTGGGTGATGGAAACATAATTGAGATGAGAAAATGTCTAGGACATAATGTTCTCTGAAAGCATTCAGGGGTTTTCCCAGCTGGGAGAGCTATAAAGAAAAGAAAAAAAATAGCACTTAGTAGAAGCACAAGCTGCACCATACGTCTTAACATGTTTGACCTTTCTTTTAGGTTAACTCAAATCTGTGAGTGTGGCTGTCAGTTTGGACTTTTCTACTTATTAGGAGGGTAAAACTTCACTATTTGAAGAGGTATATCGTTTTGGGTGTTAGTGTTAAGTCACTTGGTTTTAGGGGGTATTGGGGGTGTTTGTTTTTTTGTTTGTTTGAGGGCTTTCAATAAAACAAGAAGTTTTGTAAGGTGTGACATAAGCTCGAATGGATATGACAAGAAACAACTGTATAAAAGTTCAATCTGTCAAACAGTGTACTCATGTAACAGAAAAGCTGGAACTATATGTAAAAGGTGGGAATAATAACGTTTTAATGCAACAATGCTATGTGTAATGTCTTTAAATGTCAATGGTCTCATGGATAAATAGGAAAAAGAAAGAGTAGTGAACTATATTAAAAAATGTAGAGTACAAATAGTTATGTTACAGGAGACACACTTAGAAAGAACCGAACGTATGAATTTGATAAACAAAAGGTTTTCAGGGTAGTTATTCAGTAGAATACCTGGGACAAAGTAAAAGAGGAGTACTTATATTAATTGCAAGAGGAGCTCCAATTGTGATGTAAAAGGATAAAAAAGATAATAATGGTAGATTTGTAGTGTTAAGGGGCTACTGGCAAGAGAGGAGGATTACACTGGTATGTATTTATATCCCACCTATAATGGAGTTTATGAAAATTCTAGGAAAAATAATCAGTTTTCAGCAAGGAATAGTACTTATAGGTGGAGAATGGAATGTGATTTGTAACAGTGAAGATGTGTCTGGAAGGCCCAGAAGGGAAAGTATAACAAAGGAGGATATAACAAAGGAACATAAAATTAAGATGGAGTTTAAAAATAGGGTGGAAATAAAAGAAAGGGAGCTATGGTTAAGAGCTAACAAGAATTATTTAGAGGGACTGACAAATGTTAAAGTATTGCAGAATAGGACGAATCTCACAGAACAAGAAGATGATCAACTGCAGAATGCTAAGCAAAAAATAAGGGATTACCTCAATAATATCCACAAGTTTAGAAAGATTGCTGTTAAACAACTGTTTTTGATAATAACAGTAGAGCAGAAAAACGTTTAGCACAACGACTCAGGCAACAGAAAGTAGAAAGGGCTATCACCAAGCTTAGAAAACCTATAACAAGGAAGGTAACAAGAAATCCTGTAGAGGTATTAGAAATATTTCAGAAATTCTATGAATGAAAGTCCCTGGGCTGGATTTATGAAGGCTTGCACGGAGTCTAAGAGTAGTGTAAGATGACAGACAGCCAATATGTCTGCCGAGCGATCCAGCAACAGCCAGCAGGGGCGTGCAGGAGAGCTTCTAAAGCTACTCTTGCACGGACAGTGTTACGTTATGCAAATTACCTCATTTGCTGCTGAAAGCTATGCAAATGAGGTAAATTTACGATCCAGGAAACACTAACCTGTCCGTGGAAGAGTAGTGTTATTTGCAGAAATGTACTCGGTTGGTAATGGAGTACCGTTCTGCAAATAGCTAAACAGAGCTATGACAGCTCCAAATAAAGGATGCATCCAGTTGAGGAAGTATGCCAATGGCCAAATATAAGGCCATTGGCATTTTTATAGGTTGAAAATTAATAAAAATTAAGTTTTATTTTTTCCCCCGATCTCCAATGTTTAAGCATAGCGCAGCGCCGCGCAAACGCGTGGTGCTTTAAAAACCAGAAAATAATTAAAAAATAGTCAAAAATAGGCATGTTTAATAAAAAGATTATTCTGCCATGCAGGTGAATGGCAGGCTGAAGACAACATGGCTACTGAGTTGCGGTTGCTAAGGGGGGAAGCTCAGTTTGAGACATGTAACCAAGCATTAGTAGGCAATCCTATGCAAATGAGGATAAGGATAGTGAATCCCAATTTTCCCTGGTATGTGAGCCATGTCCCTAGAGTGTAAGTGTAGGAGTAGGGGAGTAGTAGAAAAGAAGATAGGTGACATCATGAGGGGTATGTCTGAAAGACTGTAAGCTTATTGGAGCAGAGCAGCTTGTGTTTGCCAAGAGTTGCTCAGGATTGCAAGATGCGTGTCTACAGTTGTCCTAGCTGAAACCCAGAAACCAAAGGTGTACGTAGTGGATATATCTGAAATTTCTTGCAAACGTTCTAACACCGTGTGCTCGCGTGTGCGCGCCTGTAAGCCTGTGTAAGCCTGTGTGTGCGCGTGTGCACCTGTCTAAGCCTGTGTAAGCCTATGTCCGTGCGCATGTGCACTCGTGTGTGCGTGTTTGCACTTGTATGTGCAGTGCTGCCCCTTGTGGAAACAGAAAGGGAAAAGGAAGGAAAAGAAGTAGTAGGAAGTTAACCAAGGAGAACTAGCAGAGCTGCCAGGTGAAATATGTCAGAATCAGCTAATTACACAGGCAGTAGACTAGCCCAGCCCAGCCCAGCACTTTAAACTCTGCAAACACCATTCCCCCATGTTTTTTCTCAAGAACTCTGCAACACTGCAGTATACAAAGAATGAAAACTTAAAAAGCTTAAGTCAAACAAAATGTTAGGGGCTGCTATTGCTATAATAATTCAACATGTGCAAGATGCTGAGGGTGGTGATATTGTGAATGCTGCTGAGCAACCCACAGTGAGGAGATGGAGAAGAGTGTACAGACCCAGGGTAACCTACCAGGGGCTACATGAGCTGGAGATAGTGGAGCGCTATAGAGTGGACAGAGACTTCCTGCAGCAAATTGTTGAGCTGTGCCGGCCACGCCTCACACACAGAACCAAAAGAGGGGAACCCATCCCAGTGGATACCAAGGTATGTGTTAGCCTATGAATACTAGCTACAGGTACCTTCCAGAGACCAAATGGTGATATGATGGGGGTTTCACAGGCATCAGCATCCAGGGTTCTTCACCAGTTCCTGGATGCCATGTCAGCACATGTCGGTGAGCATGTATATTTTCCCAATTCCCGTGAGGCATTGACCAGCAATATGCGTCTTTTCCACTAAATAGCAGAATACTCTGAGGTAGTGGGTGAAATAGACTGCATGCACATGCACATCAAAGCACCACCTGGTGAGCGGGGTAGGGTCTAAATCAACCGCAAGGGCTTCCCCTCCATCAACTGCCAGGTCATGTGCGATGCCCAGGGCATAATAATAAATGTGTGTGCTGGCTGCCCTGGAAGCTATCACGATTCCCACATCTGGCATCTGACGCAGCTGTACCAGAGATTTGCCAATGGGGACATCCCTGACGGTCACCTAGTGGAGGATGCTGGATATGCACTGCAGCCGTGGCTGATTACACCCATTAGAAATGCACACACACCTGAACAAGAACTCATAATGAGGCACACGCACAAACAAGAAACATAATCGAGCGTGTGTTTGGGATGCTCAAGTCATGGTTATGGTGCCTGGACACATCTGGTGGACCCTTGCAGTACTCACCAACTACATGTACCCAAATTGTCATGGTATGTGCCATGCTACACAATATGATCCTGTGAAAACAGCTGCAGCAGGAACAGCATGGGGCAGGGCCAAACAGCCCCCCACCATTGCCAAGGCCTGCACAGGCACAGCGTGACTTGGAGGAGGAACAACCTGAGCCTGCCCCAGTAGGCAGAAGGAGGTGTGCCCAGTATGCCTTGGCCTTGGCAAAGAGGCAACACATAGCACATACACTGACTCAGTAGGAACCCTGGAAATGACATCTCTCTCTGACTCGCACATACAATAAAAGGGATGCCTAACTTGACACTACCTGTTTTCAAACATGTATAGGGAGTGTATTATGTGCATCCAACATAGGCAGCCCTGCAGCACCACCTGAGGCATGATTGCCCTGTTTTACGCAATATAAAGCAGTGCTAAGCACATTTTACCACTATTTAGCATATTTAAGCACAACTGCATGGAGCTGCACACTGAGCAAACTAGCACAACGTCGGGCAACGTTGGGCAATGTTGGGCAAAGTCATGCAAAGTCGAGCAAAGTTGGCTAAGCAAGCTCACACCTGGTTTACTGTTCCTTAACCAGTCAGGTCTGCCCAGCAGGAAAATAAAAAGCAGTGACAGGGCTCGAACTCAGGATACTGAGTACTATAGTCACAGTACTGAACCACTAAGCCATGACAGCATTTCACTGGCACAGACACAGCAGGACAATTGTAGACTAACGCAAACACAAACAAATGCTGTATCATGCTCTCTGAACTTCCCCCCAGGCCTATGCAGACAGATAACAGCAGACCAGGCAGTGTGATGTGGGTTGGGTAGGCTATGAAGTCAAAAACTAATATAAGTGAAATTGGAAGCTAAGATCTGTAGCACAGTAGTATGCCTCAAGCCAGTACGATAGGCAACAGTACAGACTGAAATAGAGTACCTGACATACCAGTGCAGGCCTAGCAAATGTGTATAAGTGTCAGGTGAACCACTCATCCTATGTACACCCACAGTAACAATCAGGTGTGCCCCCCGGGTAGAAATGTACAAATAATAGCTGTCCCCCCTGTATGTAGAAATGTTGATAAGTCTATGCAAAGTGACTCATGGAAGCCCTGCAGGCACAGCGTGCTTCCTGTCAATGTACAACACAAAGGTGAGCCCTGAATTAAAAACCACCTTGATTTTTCACACACATATAGTATATATGTCCATACTGGGCATGCTCACACACTTAAATTTAGCAAATTTCAGTCAGCAACATACTGAAAGGTCATACTGGGTGTGCTCACACACTTAGGCCATGTCTGAGTACAGCAGTGGGCCACACATATCTGGCAGTTGCAGTTCTTACCCCAGAAACATGTCACTATTCGCCATTCCTGCCTTGCGTACACAGTTATATGAAAACAGACCCATATAATATATTGGACTCCTGTCATAATCAAACTATGTACTACAAGTACTTAAGTTGTTCAAAGAAAGTGAAAATTCAAAGAAGATCAATAAATCTCCAATCAGTATCATCAATAAACAATGAGCACTCCTAACATTATCCAATCCATGTTCTGGCAAAATTATATGTCAAAGAGTCCATAGAGAACCATGAAGCTTTCTTTCGCTATGTCATAAATATCAATGTAAACTCATATATGTTCTGAGTCAGTGCAAACTGTAAATGACTGACATTGCTAACATCTTGTCAGACAGGTTCATACATATTTACCCCCCTCTCACTGACAAAAGGGCCCATTATCATACCTGGAGATTGTGAAAACCCAGAAATCACATATACAATGGTTAAACAACTCTTTCCAAACCTAAAAACATGGCGTCTATGGGATGACATGGTTTCCCTAGCTGTGTCATATGTGAACTCCAAAACAAACTGACCCTGCACCTGAACAGTCTGTTGAGACTAACCCTCTGTACAGGATATGAAACTGTTGAATGGGTTACAGAAACATTTGGCACACTCCACAAGTGTTGGTGCACAACAGACCATGGGAACTATTGTCTTAGAAGCCTATTAAGCCTGATCTGCAAGGCCATGGAGTCTATCATGATGGAACTCATAAACAGAGCTATTGGGAGCCTACAAACACCCAACCCTACCCATTTTGGTTTGGTCAGGGGCAGATCATGGTTCCCAAACCTGCTAGACTGTTTTCAAGGCAGTCACCCAGGACATGCATCAATGAAATGAGCTACACACGTCCCACATAGACCTTGAAAAGCCCGTTTCCAACATCCCAGACACATGTCGTATCCACAAAATCAACAACCTGTGCATAAATATGTATGTCATCTGATGGATTGCCAAATGGGGCACAGATCCCACAAGGTAAGAATTGTGGTCTCCTGTTCAAGCTGGTAACAACTGCTGTCCCCCATGGCTCAGTCCTGAGACCCCTCCTGTCTGGTGTATACTTTTCAGAAATATAGTCAAACACACAAGGGCTATGTTTAGCAAAGTTTGTGGATGACTGCAAAGAAGTTGTCATAATCAATGTTTGGGACAACAGAGACATCCTTAAAAAGGGTCTGAGTCAGATGTGGTGTCAAAATTATGGCCTTGAGCTACAGTCATACAAATACCACATAGGTGCCAACACCCTAAATATGGAGTTGATAATAAGGGATCTATGGACACATGTGGATAGTCATCTCTACTTCCAGAAACACATTCACAAAGTGGTTAGAAAATCATGCTATGTGTTCCCACAAACTGCCAAGGTCTTTACATGTAGGTCAAAGGAGGTTCCCTGTACTCATCAGTCATCAGACCCGTCAGAGAGTACCACAACACAGGTGCGATGAATCTGACTAGGCACCTTCAGCAGCTGGAAAGACCACTGAAGTACCTCAACAAGAGGATTACTGGCCTCAAACAGTTGCCCCATGCAACAAGACTGAATTTAACTCAATCTGTACTCTGTTGCATACTGTCTACTCAGGAGATCTCTGCCCAACAGACAGGTCCATGTCCAATGCAGAACTGATGTACATGCGCTATCTGAAGTAAACCCAAGCTCACTGTACCACATGCTCTAGGGATATCATCATCACAACATTAAATACAACATGTTGGAGGGATACATTACTAACTCACAGACTTCCCTTGCTTTGAAACAGGCTCCCAACCGACATTAAGCCAAGTCCCTCACAGACACTGTTCCAGAGGAGCCTTGATGAGTGTATGTGAAACTGAACTGTCACACCATGGATCACTTCATCAGCTCTACTACACAGGGGCCTAGGGACCTAACTCCATGGGTGGTGATAGCTGCACACTCTGGCCATACTAATATATGCCTTCAGGCAGATAACCTATTACCTACCTATATATATATATATATATATATATATATATATATATAAATATATATATATATATATATATATATATATATATATATATATATATATATCTATATATATATATATATATATATATATATATATATATATATATATATATATATATATATATGTAGGAGGGAACACAGTATAATAAGCCAAAGATGGATGGGCAGAGATGTGTGTAAGAGGGTGACCATGACAGGGAGCCATCCAGGACTGTCCCACCCAGCACACATCCCAATGGCATGAAAGACATGACATTCACATCTCTCCCACCGTATATAACAGCCACCAGTATCTGTAAGCATACAGTGTATGTGGTCCATGTGCCTGCTGTACAACATGACTGTACAATGAAGTACACATCTACTATCTGTAGACATGTACCTGTCACATAGGTTCATAGGTATGTAGTAGACTATCTCCACGAAGGCATATATCAGCCTACGCAAGTTGTGCAGCTTTTACCACACCATTGGGTAGTTTCCCAAGGCCTAGTTCTAATAGTCAGTACCCTAAGCCCCTTTCTAGTGTGGCTGCTGATGTGATGCCTGGAATGAATTGTCTGTTTCCCATCCACTCATCAAGGTTCCAATTGAAGAGTGTCAGCGAGGGGTTCTGTCTGATGTACATTGGGACTCTGTTCCACAGTAAGGCAAGTGTCTGGGATGGTACTCTATCCCACCAGCATGTTGTATTCATCGTTGTGATGAGGTTCATATCCCTGGAATGTGTATGGCAACTCAGTGTTGTTATCTGTAGATGGAGCATGTTCAACAGTTATGTGTTGGACATGGATCTGTATGTTAGGCAGTGTGTGCCTCTGAGTATGTGGTATGCAACGAAGAACAGATTTAGTTTTACCAGTTGTGTTGCATAGCACAACTGTTTGAGGCCAGTAATCCTCTTGGTGAGTTACCTATGTGGTCTCTACAGCTGCTGGATATGCTAAGTCGAGTACATCCAAAATGGTGCACTGTACTCAATGATGGGTCTGATGACGTAAGAGTAGAGTGCCAACACTACCTCGTTGGATACTGATGCAAACCCTTTGTTGATTAGGTGGGCCACATAGGATCTCCCAATCACTTTGGCAACATGGTTGTCAAAGGAAAGATGACTATCTACTTGTGTCCCCAGATCCCTTATCACCTTGTCATTTTTAAGGGGGTGACACCTATGTGGTAGTTTGTGGGTATTTTGTTTTCAACAAAGAGGATCACTATGCATTCCTCCACAGTGAGCTTGAGGCCATGATTTTAACACCACACATCTGTCTCATAGAGACCCTTCTGGAGAATATGTCTGTCTTACGGGGAATCTATTATGGCAAACACTTTACAGTTCCCAGCAAACATAGTCAACCGCAACCCTCCTGTGCTGGCATGTACATGTGAGAAGTCTATACCAAACAGGAGGGACCCCAGGACTGAACCCTGGGGGACACCAGTTTTTACCAGTGTAGAGTCTGACATGTAGCCAGCAACTCATAATGTGTGGGATCTATCCACGAGCCAGTTTGCAATCCATCTTGTGATGTATAGATTCATGGCCAGATTGGTGAGTTCATCTATGATACCTGACTAGGGAATGGTGTCAAAGGCCTTAGCGAGGTATAGGTATTCTGTGTTGATCTCATTTCAATCATCTGTAGCCTGGGTAACTGTCAAAGAAATCATCCCAGTTCAGGAGGCGTGTTCTGCATCTGACGGAGCCAAATTGGGTGTGCTCAACTGTGTGAAGGTTCCCAATCTCTGTATTGTTGACTTCCATTATGATTGGCTCCATTGCCTTGCAGAACACACTCATCAGGCTCACAGAGCATGAATGCCAAGGGCTTTTTGTGGCCCCACCCCTCTGGAGTGTGAAGAATGTTGCTGTGCAACACTCTATGGGTACACATCCTGTAGAGAGCATGTAGAGAGAGGTGTAGGTATCTTTGATGAATATGGATACATCCTCACCCTATGCTATGATTCAGGTTATGATGCCAGAAGGTATGGAATGAGTAGTATCCTGTTAGTGCTGGTGTGCTGTCTGGAGCCTTGAATTAGGTTTCTGTTACTGCACAGATATCAATATTCTCCATAATGAGAAGTGCCTCGAGTGTGTACATCTGGAGGCTGAGACTTTTGGCAATGAGTAGCATTTAGCTCACTTCCTGGTTATTTGTGTTGGTTACGGGGTTTGGTTTGTCCTGCGTGACCGGTGTTCCACACCTGAAGTCAGCGCCTCATTGGTCCCATCTGATCATAAGCTAATTACCTTACATGTCCACATTCTGGACCCACACCCCCATTAAGGAAACCATGTTAAAAAATGTCTCCTAAGCCAACTTCATGCTTCTTAAGACAGAAGTGCTTAACTGCCATGCAGATGGACAATACAGTTACAACTACTGAAGCCTTCCCAATTGCACTTTATAAGCACTTACATGACTGCATGCATCGTGCTATCCCAAACAGAACCAAGACGCTATCCTCCAAGAAAAGGAAGCCAATCTGGTGTTCCCCTACCATAAACAAACTGCACAACAGAAGGAATAAAATGTTGCAAAAGAGGGTAAAATCCCATGTGTGGAGGAGCTCCATGGTCAACATCAGTAAGAAGCTGTGATCCCTGATAAAACCCTCCAAAGCTGGTTATGAAAACAAAATCAACACAGATTCTAAAGACAACCACAAAGCATTCTATAGCTATGTCAAGAATTTCAATGGCAACACTCAGATCTGCTCTGAAGCACAATGGCACTAAATATACAGACCCAACTGATATTGCCAACATCCTGGCAGATAGGATCAGTGCTAACTTTACCCCCCTCTCACCCATGAAAGAGCACATCTCCATAATGGAAGACTGCAAAGTTGCTGTCATCACGGCTGCACAGGTAAAAAACACTCTCCAAAGCCAGGAACACAGCATCCATGGGACCAGATAACTTCCCAGGCTGTGTTCTACACAAACTACAGAACGAACAGGCACCACACTGACATACCATGTTCAGTCATAACCTCACCTCAGGCTTTGTGCCTGCTGAATGGCACACAGCGACAGTTATCCCACTACACAAGGGTGGAGACACCATGGACCCCAGGAACTAGCACCCCATAAGCCTGCTCTGCAAGGCCATGGAATGTATCATCATACAACTTATAAAAAAAGACATTGGTAAACTCCAAACTCTGGACCACAACCATGTTGGGTTTGAAAAATACAGATCATGCCTCCTAAACCTGATAGACATCATTGAAGCAGTCACCAGATCCGTAGACAAGGGTAAGGTGGTTCGCACAGCCTATGTAGATCTTGCCATGGCTTACAACACCATCCCCCACTCTGGAATTATAGATAAACCCACTAAACTAGGTATAAATTGCTATGTCACAAGATGGGTTGCCAACTGGCTCACTGACAGAACACACACTGTGAAAGTAGCAGACTCCAAGTATGACTTTGGACCAGTGACGAGTGCAGTACCACAGGGTTCAGTCCTGGGTCCTGTCCTGTTTGGTATCTACTTCCCTGAAGTAAACTTTAACATGGAAGGTCTGTGGCTAATGAAGTTTCCAGATGACTGCAAACTAGGAGCCATAATTGTAAATACTAAAGATGTGGAGTGGTATACTTATCTTTGTCAAGTCTGATGATGTCACCATCCTACAAATATACCTGTGGAAAAGAGAACTCCCAGTAATGTGTATAGCGCGTTGTGTTAATGCATACTCCTCTAGTATCATAAAGTAGTTAGGTAGGGGTTTGAATCCTGCACTTGCCAACTGTATGAGTGTGTGTGTGTCTCCTCAGAGAGGAGCAACCTTTTTGAAGACTACTGAAACACCTTAAAAGTGGTATACTCATCTTTGTCAAGTCTGATGATGTCACCATCCTACAAATATACCTGTGGAAAGGAGAACTCCCAGTAATGTGTATAGCACGTCATGTTAATGTGTACTGCTCTAGTATCATAAAATAGTTAGGTAGGGGTTTGAATCCTGCACTTGGTGAGTGTGTGTGTGCTCTATGTGTGTGACACTGTTGGTCAATGTGTTGTGGGTTTTGCTTTTACTACTGTATGACATATCACTATGACAACAGTATGTGCATTGCACATGTCAGGTAGCTGTGTGGCAAATACATATACGTACATGTGACCTCAATTATTTCATAGGTGAGAACCCTGCTTTCTCTGTGAACACATCTGTTATCTTTGCCAGAGTGTGCTGCCGCTTTCCAGACCTTAGGTCACATCTGTATGCTTGTGACAAGCCCAGCCACTGCAGTGATCCCTGGCCTAGGTCATCCATGTCACACACACTCATTACGGTTTCTATTGAATAGTGTGAGTGAGGGTTTATACCTGAGGTATATTTCAGACCTGTTCAAACGCAGCAAAGTCTGTCAATGATGGCTATTCATTATAGGTGTACAACAACCTTTGTGGATATGCATGCAGACCCCTTATTGCTTATGTGATCCACCGAGGGATTTCAAAATACCTTTGGAAATGTGATTACCAAAGGAGAGATGATGTAACACTTGGTTGTATGTACACATTGGTACCTTTTCAACATGTTGGGGGCTACTACCTATGTGGTACTGTGGGGATACTATGTTTTGTAAAAGTGGATGACTATGCTTTAGTTGGCTTATAGCTTTACAGCATGGGTTTGACAACAGGTATCTGTCTGTATGATACCCTTGTGGAGGATGTGTGTGTCATCTGGAGAATGCATTATAGCCCACAGTATGCATTTCCAGATGTGGACGGACATATCCCTACTGTGTTTGCTTGTACCTAAGAGAGCTATATGCCAAACAGGGATGGTCCCAGGAATGGGTGCAGGTGAATACCACTGGTTGCTGGCATAGTATAGTACCTGAAGGATCCAAATGTTACTGTGTGTCCTACATCTGTGTGTCAGTTGTCAAGACATCATCTAATGATTGTTTATGGTCAGGCTGTTGAGGTTATGTATACTACCAGAATGCAAACCAATGACAGATAGTAACAGTATCACCCACAGCACAGTGTCAAACCATGTCATACACACGTGTACTCAAGTTTCAAAATGTGTGTAGTACAATGCATACTGGCCACCAATAGAAACTATGGAGTGTTAACACTGTGTAATACAGGGCATGTCACCCTGCCCATGTGTCCACTATGCATGTACATGCAGACAGTGCACCTCCACCATGTTCACAAATGTACACCTGCAAATCTGTGCTGCACACATCCCAAACGTATTGTCCACTCTCTAACACATGCTGCCAATACTACACAAATCAGCCAAGTGGCACGTGGGCGGACAATACACTACTGGAATTAACACTGGTGTAAACAATACTACATTGACAATCATAGCTTTAATGCATCATGCCTGCTCAGCTACACCTTCAAGGATACCATTACACTTTACTGCTGACAACATGCTAACATTGCTATACTGCTATAAAGTCACCCTGTGCATCAGCACCATGTTAGCCTGTTCCTGCATCAATGTTACAGATGACAGGAGGTGGCACAGGTTTCATCATATGCACAGGGTGTGTTGTTGGTTTGCCAGAGGCCTACATTGAGCCATACAATCGACATGTATGTGTGTGTGTGTGTGTGTGTGTGTGTGTGTGTGTGTGTGTGTGTGTGTGTGAGGGCCAACAGTACTGGTATGAGCCAATGTGGGTGTAATGTGTGTGGGTATGTGTTAGCCCTAGGTGTCTAGTTTATGTGTGTGTGTGTCTGCATGCACACAGTTCCACCATGTGGCTGCCATATATGGGGATTTGTGGGACAGCCACAGACTGTACCTGCCAGGCTTTACAGATCACTGTCTCTGGCCATGGATACGGTACCTGTGCCTGGCAGGGGTGCTACAGACAGTATCAGGTACTAAGCCAGACTGGGTACTATCCTCAGAGGTAGACATATGTACACTGGATCCAGGTCCCTGCTGGGACTGGCCAGAGCCATGTGCATGTGGTCTTCTAGGATGGTCTATGGGCAGCCCACCCCCAACATTGCTGGGGCTGGTACTATCACTACGGGAGCGGCTGTGACTTGATGGACGTCCATGGCGACTGCCAGCTGCTGATGTTGCTGGCATACGTCCACGTTGATGTCTCAACTGTCCTGCACTGTCATGACATGGACATGACATTGTGGAGGACATCTAATGTCTCACCTCAAAGTCTATCAGTGACCTCACTGTAATTATGGATGGCACCTGCTAGGTCACGGATACTGTCAATTACATTGGTGTTATGTGCCCTCTGTGCCCTTAGTCCCTGTCTGGTGTACCGTTCCATATGTGCCTGTGCCTCCATGACAGCCTGGAACATGCATGAGGTTATAAGACCTGTGGCACGTCTGCCTATGTGGTACCATTCCAGACATCTGGCTATGGCTGCTGTGTCTGGATGCATGTGCCATAGATACCACACTGTCCTGGCCACTGCCGACTGTACACTGTCCCTCAGCTAAGGGCATTGGTGATGATGGATGTATTGGCAGTATGACTGTGTGCATGGATGGGGTGGACACTTGTGTACTGTCGATTGGTGGCCCAACAACAGACCCTGAAAAACATGCCTGTGCCTCAACACACCTATCCTCATTATCACTATTTGTGTCAGTGACATCAGGTTCCCTGCTGCAGTGAACCAACCCAACCTCAGCACCTGTGAGAGGAAGACAGGAAACACACTTTACGACCTGTACATGATATCAGAATACATGCACACATGAACACATGCACACATGCACACAAATACACTCCTCACTAAAGCAGACACACACACACACACACACACACACACACACACACACACACACACACACACACCACCAGCAATCCAGAACATACTCAATAGCAGTTGATGGTGGGCTACAGTATCACAAGCCAAACAGTCATATCACACGTGTCAGCATGTAGGACGTGTGTTGTTCAACAGCATGCAGTGCGAGTGTAGACAGTCCTTGCTACTAACAGTATACATGGCTTTGATGCATGTGTGTTGTTGTTCGGTGATTGGCCTCACCCTGGAATGCAATGTATACATGGACACAACATTGCTGTGCAAGTATTAAAACCTCTTTACTGTCCTGTGCACCATCACTCACAGGTATACATACCACGACTGGATGTGTATCTGTGTGTCACATAGATATACATTTCTGATTAGAGCATCTGTGTCTTTAGCAGATAATTGTGGACACAGGTTTAGCACATGCATGCTGTGTATACACACAGGATCAGTGGTGCATGTATACCTGCTGGAATACCATTGGTCCACATAGCCAATGTACAGTAGTTATGGTGAGTGTAGAACATATTGTGGACATGCCAGTGCCAGCCATGACATGGCATGCTACAACACAATTGCAACATTTAACATCACACATACCCAATGTGTGTCATGTGACCTAGACACTCAATAGCATTACAAGACATATATGTGTCAGTTTGTGCAAATGGTGATTGCTATGCATATTGTGCATAGGTGCATATGTTTGCACACACACAACATTGAGGTGTATAGCAATGAAAGCTATGTGTAGTACTGTGGTTACTATAACTGGATGGGGTGTAGTACCATAAGCCATCATCATGCAGCATCATGTGGTCACTCAAGGCTACTAATGTGTGCCAGACCAGCACCTATCATGCTGTACCTGAACTGCAGTACCATGGCTACATCCACCATTTCACGGCCAGTTGTTACATGGGTTTGTAAGGTTCCCAATAAGGAGCATTGCCAAACATGAATGTGTTGTGTGTGGAAGAGTGTCTCACCACCCCATGATAGGCCTCTACCCCTCAGGTATATTATGTGTGCTGTGTGGATGAGATTTGGGATACTGGAGTGTGACTTTACAGATGGTGTGTGAATATGTCATGTGTAGCATATTAACATGTTCTGTGTATGACATAGTTGTGTATGTTGTGTGCATGTGTATCAAATATGCCTATCCAATGGCCACTACAGTGTAGCCACATTTTGTTTGGGATGCTCTGTGTATTGCATGTGTTTGAGGCAGCTAATCACATTACTGAGATGTGCATAGTCTCACAGCAAACATGCACAGCATGCATTATGCATAGGTGTGTTACATGTGTACATGGCCTACACCTTACCTATGACATGCACATTTTATTTGCAACAATAAATGCAGAACACACTCACCATCTGCTGCCTTGCTGTCACACCAGAGGGACCTACAAGGATATGAGACAGTCTGTCAGTGGCAACAAATGTGGCATTGCTACTGTGGGTTTGCAATCTTACAATAGGACAACTGTTTACATTCACAGGCCTACATATTATGTTCCAAATGATCAGTATTGCACAACCCCAGGCTCCACATCTTCTAACTACACAGTACACATCTCACATATGCATAATCTACCAACAGAGGTAACAGTAGTCTACAGATATGCCATGTTTCCTGCACACTCCGTGTGAACTTGCTGGGTGGCTCCAACCTCCATGATGATACATGTTTGCTGCTGTTGGTGTTGGCCAGGAGCCACCAGGCTCAGGAGCAGCTCCTCCACTCTGGTGAGGGGGGATGGATGGTAACCCCACCACCTGTAGCAAGCTGTTGTCTACGGACATCAGACGCACGCTGCCGGACATGTCTAAGTACATCACTGCAATGATGGCGTACCTACTCATATGTCCAGTTATGCATGCCTATGTCATTTACACTACGGACATCTTGCCACAGTGCAGTCCGCTCATGCTGGTCCTGGCTGGTTCTTGAGAATAGCACTCTGTAGTGCTGGATCAGACTGATTGTAATGATGTCATCCTCAGCACTACTATAGCTCGGGTTGCGACAGTGGGCCATGATCCCTGGAAGACAATGAAACAATATGTCTGAGCCAGTCATATGGCACACTTAACATTATACAGTACAGATATCACTGAATTGCCATATATAGCAACCTATTAGCTGTCAGAGGATACACACTTTCAATACCACATATCAGTACTCACCCCACAACTGCCTGACAGTGCCTGGCACACTCTGTATATTACACCATGTTCTGCACAGCAACAAAGTGAAATCACTATGTAAGACTATACAACAGTACATGGCACACTGTATGCAACACAATGCACCACCTAGCCACAGAAGGTATAGATCAAGCTAATGCATAACGTAATATGTCCTCCATCGCAATGACTGTATAGTCCAGTTACAGTATTACCATTATACCACACTACTTGCTGATGGAAAACCCCTGCCTAATATAAGTGCACATTCCTGAATATGGGTGGCATACTGCTGTACTAGGCTATACATGTTACTAGATACGCACTTATATCCTGTAACACACATATGACAGAGGGCATGTTACAGGTATACCCACACACACATCAGACATACTTACAAGACACAAAGGTATGGCAACCCAGATGAGCTTTACGTTTGTACCATACAGTACTGTGTGTCAGTACTTACAATACCTTAAGCCTGAGGTATGTAATCTGTGAGGACTACAGGGAACACACAAAACAGTGGTTCCAAGCAATGTGGACATACACCATACTGTGCTGTTTAAGCCTACAACTTCAAGTAGTACTACTGTTCATACAGGAGTTGGATTCACCAGCAGTACCAATCAATAGGCATACATGTACTGCTTTAACCTCCAATAATACACCCCAGTCAACACCAAGGGACTACGTCAGACCATATGCCATACTGCTTTTTCTGCCTAGCAATAGCATAATATCTTTTGCTGGGATCAAAGCTAGGACACAAAATACCATGTCAGGAACAGTTTCCCACTAGGCTATCCCACATATACACAACTTTGACACATTCACCAACACATTGACCATCACACTCAGTCAACCTCACATAGCATGTATTGCAACAAGTACATGTGGGTGTGTATAGGTTCATAGGTAGGTACTAGGCTATTGGCCCTAGGGCCTATATAAGCCTAGCCAAACAGTACCCTGGTCTTTGCCACCCAAGGAAATTAATTTCCTGTGCCCCTGTCAAGCAGAGCCACAGAGGTGATCCCCGGGGTGTATTACCTATCTCCCATTCAATCATCAAGATTATTCATGAAGAGTGCTACTGAGGAGCTTTGTTTGCTATAGATAGGTAGTTTGTTCCAGAGTATGGGAAGTCTCTGAGATAGGAATCTATCCCTCCAGCATGTTCTGTTTATTGTGGTGACAAAGTTTAGGTCCCTAGAGCATGTAGCTCAGAGAGATTGGGATTTCTTTTCATGGAGCATGTCCAACAGCTCTGGGTTTGACATAGCTTTGTATGTTAGGCAGAGATCACCTCTGGGTAGGTGATATGCGACAGAGTAAAGCTGGCATTTTGTGAGACGGTCTGCATAGGGCATCTGTTTGAGGCCAGTAATCCTCTTTGTGAGGTATGTCTGTGGCCTTTCCAGTTGTTGTAGATGTCTTGTGAGGTACATACGAAAAGGGACGTTGTACTCTATAATGGGTCTTATGAGTGATGAGTAGAGGGAAACAATTACCTATTTTTCCCTGGATGAGAAGCCTTTTGTGATGAGGTGTGCCACATAGAAGGGTTTCTTGACTAGTGTGGCGCTGTGATCATCAAAGGGGAAACTACTGTCCACCTGTGTTCCAAGGTCTCTTATCACACTTTTGGTGTTAAGTAGACTACCACCTATGTGGTAGTTCATGGGTACCGAGTTTTAACCAAAAGGATGACAATGCAAATTTTGGCATTGAGCCTGAGACCATGGCTTTGACACCAGGCATCTGTCTCACTATATATGACTCTCTCTCTCTCTCTCTATATATATATATATATATATATATATATATATATATATATATATATATATACAGATACATACATATATACATCCATTGGTGTACATATACATATAGGCACATATACAGTCCACCTTTCATGGTGGGAATATCAATTATGCAAAGGATGTGAGGTATACAGTAATGTAATGATATTGCACAGTCTTGTGATACATGCATTGAAGGTGTTCTCAGCCCATGTAGCTTTAGCAGGCCTCACTGGCTGCAACATTGCAAACTTAACAAATCACACCCACGGTGTTTAACCACCGCATGTCATATACCAGCACTGTATGCTGTCTTATTTGCCACACACTACAACCTACATACAAATATGCACATAACCTTCACCAACATATTTATGTCCACCCTTCACATACAGTTGAAGTATGTCCCTTGCTCTATGCACATGTACAGATGTTAATATATCTGACACGTATATATCTCTCCATATGCGTGTGCCATACACACACAAGGTCCACACTGTTGTTAGTCCCTGTACCTCACAGCTGACCTGTTGGGCCTTGCTGCAACATAAACAGGTGTCACATGGTGAGCACACAGTAATATTAGAGGGTGTGTATATAGCTACAAATGCTAGATTATCATACTAGCCTGGTACAGCAGTTGCCAATGCTAAGCTACACGTTAATATGACTATCATGCATGTGTTACTCTGTCACATCCATGTTTATATAGCTGTTTGTGTTACTCCCCCAAACAGCCATTGTCCACACTACTGTACAGAACACAGATAACATGGATTAGATGTTTGACATTTAATGCTTGAGCTACATATGTCACAGTTCTTTCCCCCTGCCACAGCTACACACTGATTTGTCCATGGCAGTAGTTATGCTGGACATCTGTGCATAGATACGTACTACTGCCACATATGGATGTTTCAAAGTATGTAGAGTACTCTTCAAAAACATCTACTACATGCCAGTAAATACATATCTGTTACATACCTTTCCTTTGTATGTGTTGGTATTATTAATTTCCGTGTTCCTTTTGCTTTTGAGTTTGCTTTTGCTGTTAATGTCTCTCTCTCTGTCTCTCTCTCTCTCTCTCAGTGTCTGCAATGGAGTGATTGCGTGTGTGGGCAGCAAGTACAGCCTGCTTTTATAGGTATCTGCACATGTGCATGTGATGGCCTCTGCACCAATTGGTGGCCACCATTTGGTAATTGCATGCAGTCTGCTGTGTGGTAATTGCAGTACTCACTGTCATAGCAACCCAATGCTATAAATTGCTAAGTCAGGTAGGCATAGCCCTTTCAGCTTTCCAAAGTGGGGCTTATACTTGTTTGCTGTGGACACCGTTGTTTAAGTCAGAAGGTTGGTATAGTTCTTATATCTGAAGCTAGGGGTATAGCCAGTGATTTAAATGTTGTACTCAGACCTGAATGTTGCCACTTCTAGTACACACTTGTCAGTGTAGAATTGTACTCACGCCTGCAAATGCTAACACAAGATACATGGGAGTATGTAGTTTCTTTTCTACTTATACAATTAACTGCCATACAAAAGTAGTTATTGAGATGTATTCTTTTGGCACATGAACTGTTTGTGAACTGCTATACTGTGAATATTAATGTACTCACTTCTGAACAGTTTGTGCTTTTTTAGTGTTGACATTAGCACAGGCTGCTCATGAAAACTGGAGAATTCCAGTACTGAGTATGCCTACCTACATCCTTGGTAGACCCTGAACACACAGGTATATTGTACATTTGGGTAGGGATGCAGACATACAGACAGCATTATGTATTATTGTGTGAATGTTATCTTGCTGGACTTAAATGGTTGCTGTGTACCTGTTAGTTTATCAAGGCAAGTAGTCTGTCTGCATAGCTCCCAACTGTGGACTTATCCAGATGGTAGCCAGATGTTAGCCTGCTATTCTTTGTCTGTGCAATGCACAGGTCTTTTCAGCACTGGTACAATGGCATTGTTATAGTCAGTTGCAACCAGTACATGGCTACATCGTTTGATATTTCAGTGTTGTACTCCTACATAAGGGTATGCTTGTGGAACTCCTTCCAAAGCTATTTGCACAGTGTGTAACAGCAGAAAAGCTGATATGCCTGTGTGTTTCTGCCTCTGCCAGGCCTCTGAAACACTCAGGTACATATTTGAACAGAGTCAGGGAAAGGTAGGTAAAAGTGAGGTACACCTTCAAAATAATAGAGACAGTAAGTGGAGACTTCGAGAGAACCAGTGCATATGGATTACTACACCTTTTCTGAAGTACAGGCCATATCTAACTCTTATTATTGGCATTATTCATTAAGTGTAATACCCCACCTTTCTGCCTAACATCAGTACTTTTCAGAGGGATTCAGAGGGACAAAGCTAACATATGTTTCAAAATCAGGGACATCCCTGAAAAGTAGTCACAGTTGGGATGCATGTCCTCTGCCCTAATCAGATATGCCACTGTTTGTCCTGCTATGATACTGTGTGTGGGTTGTAAAGTGCTGCTGTAACATTATTTCCTGCTAGAATGGCTGTTTCTCTTATCACAGTCATGTAATGCAATTCCACAACAACTGCTGGTAAAGTTCCACAAAACAAGTTTTGTGTTATGGCATTCCTATTTCCTTTACATTCACTCATTCTGATGCATGATATATTTATTTCAGCACCAACGTGTTGTATGTCTACTGTGGCTTAGTGGTACTTCATGCAGTCTAGTGTGTCCAAGGTCCGGGGTTCAAGACTGACAGGGGTGTTTTATTTTGCTGCTGAGCAGAACAAGGGCCCTGACATACAGAGTGACTAAGGCACTTTTAAGCAGTTATAAGCGGGTTTGCATGGGTTTGCCGCGATGCTTAGTGATGCTTAGCTAAGTGCACACAAGCGCACACTCGCGCAAACCCGCTAACTACTGCTTAATAGTGCTTACTCCCGCTAACCCCCACGTTCATTTCTTTGAAAGAAAATAAAATGGGGAGATTGGAAAGTGGTGAAAAAGGGGCACAAAGAGGGAAAGACAGTAGGGAAAACAGCTCAGGATGTGCAGGATGGGTGTAGGGAAGGTCCATAGCTGCCCATTTCTTTAACAGCAACAGCTGTGCATATGCAATAAATTTGGAGGGAAATATGAAACCTTTCACCCCTGAGAGAGGGGCGAGGACAACAAAGTATGTTGTACTGCCAATTAAATATCAGTTTATGTGTCCAGCAGACATGTGTGCAAAATGGGCAGCTATGTATGGGGCGTAATTTTTTTTGGGAGCAGATTGCCCTTTTTTTTTTTTCAGGTGAGAGTGGAATGTGGAGTAGGGAAAGTAGGTATATTTGGGGAGGTAGGTTGGGGAGGTAAACAGACAAGACAAACAAGACACATACAGGGGCGGAATATGACACATGTGGTGGGTGAACACCATTGATGGGGAAGGATGTTTGGAAATCGCAAGCCCATGAGCCCACAGATGGCAAAAGTGGAACTGAGATCCCCACCCATGGGCAGTCACCACTGTACCTTCACAGCCCAGAGGGTAGCTGTGCTGGGGGCTGCATAGGAGGGGCAGGCTCACCCGTGAGTTGCGCCACTCGTGCCTCAAGCTGGCGTAGATGATCAGCGACAGAACACTCGATTTCCCTACGCACCACAGCCCAGGCCGTTCGGAGGGTGACAGGTGGCCCTCCTCCGCCCACGCTTGCATGGGGGACGAGCCCCATCCCCTGCAGCGCTTCCACCCAAAGATGGCACAGGGCCAATGGAGGAAGAGGTCCCAGGCTGGGCACCGGACCTGCTGCTGCCAGGTGCCATCGCCAGCTGAGGTGGGACAGGTGGGTCCGCTGGGACCGGCCTTCCCATACGTTCTATGTTTAGGAGGATTTAATGAAAATATGGGTTAGTAACAGTCAACAGCATTCCCAAATAGTTATAACAGCATGCAGAAGTATTCCCATTCACCCAACACACCAGAGTTCCAACAATTGAACTACAAGCATGACACATGCATATATAGAACAACAGTTGACATTACAACAGCATACAGGTTTAATTGATGGCAACAGGCCACCAATATTGTGGTATTTGAACAGGGCACATGCATCAAAATAAATGCAGATATTTATAAACCAATAGAACATATATCCCAACAAATGTTTTGAGATTAGACATACCCATTGAGGTGTGGAATTGCATTTTTATGTACATACAGTAGGGTGGAAAATGATAGCTCCATTAACAACTTATATATCCTTCTAGTTTACAATACATTCCTATTAACTGCAGTTATATGTCCCCTACATGTATTATTACACTACCCAATTGTCCTTAAATTGGGAAATGGGTTTTGCTAGATCTTTACATACATGGGCTGTATATGACATACAAACTGCCCGGGATGCAGATGTTACTGCTACATATTTTGTGAGTTGCTCAGACACACTACTGCTGAGATGGTACACTGACAGCTCTACTTTCCTATACTTATCTAGATATGTTTAGGTGAAATTATCAGTTATATGTTAACAGCTCCCTACATTTCTGCCAGCACAATGACATTTCTGGGGAACACAATACCAAGCTACTCATGTGCCAAATTAACCTGTACATGCTGGGCATGAACCAACAGTTGAGGACTGTAAATATGCTTAAAAGCTACTGGTACTCCCTTCATCCACTTTATATGGGCCTACCCAACTGTGTGTTAACAGCGCTTAATACAACAGTACTATTTCTATAATGCAACAGTACAACAACATATCTAAGAAAATGACACAGACATACTCCAGGAATTATACCTTTATTAAAGACTTATAACACTTTTCTAGAGGCTCTCTAATTTATTTTATATAACAGTACATGCAGAATAATTATTAGAGAATTATTATACCTTTATTTATTGTGTTAAAACACTTTTTTCAGGCTCTCTCATTTATTTTACATAACAGTACAAGCTGGATAATTACTAACCTGCCTGGTGGTGCAGCCTTAGCAGCCTATATGCATAGGCTTGCTGATTCGCAGTACGGACACCTGCAGCTGTGAAGTCAATGAAGTGATATTGAGACATACCTATCCATAGTATAGACTAGAATAGCAATTCTTACATACTTAATTCCATGGCTACTTACTCAGTAGTGGGTCATTTTCCATCTCACAGGCCTCCTGGATCCACTGATCCAGTTGACCCACCTTGCGTCTCTTCAGGTCTGCGTGGTGGTGTCTGACCTACTCACCAGTCCGAGGGACACCTGTGGCACTGGTGAGTTCATGAGCTAGATGGTCCCAGGCTTCCGCTTTGTATTGGGTGCCATGTTACTGGCCCTGCAGGAGTCTATCCTCATGATTATGGACAAGGAGCCAAACCATTACTTTTGACTCCTCAATGCCCTAATGTTGCGCTCGAAAATGACAGCCCTCTCCAGCACCGGCCATTGCTGCCTGCAGATGGGAGCTACAACCAGTTATGGCAAGTATTCCCACCTATGGAGCTTAAATATACATAATTTCCCACACTTATTTGTGATTGGCCAGTTTTGAAAAAACTCAGCTGAAGGCACACCTGCTTAGCAATGGGTAAACTTCCATTGATATGTATATGTGTGTTGAAAGTGCATGCTTATGAAAAGCTGTCATGGCTTAGTGGTTCAGTACTGTGATTATGGTGCACAGTATACTGGGTTCGAGGCCTGTCATTGCTTTTTATTTTACTACTGGCCAGACCGGCTAGGAGGTGTGGCTGTGTTTAGCCGACTTTGCTCAACTTTGCCCAACGTTGCTCTACGGTGCTCTATGTTGCCCGACGTTGCGCTAGTTAGCGCGTTGTGCAGCTATGCACAAACATGTTCTGTTTGCGCTAGTTTGCGAGATGCGCAGCTCCGCACAAAGCTATTGCGCTAGTTAAAGCAGTGCTAAGCTATGAGGAATTATACTTAAATATGCTTAATACTGGTAAACTTTGCTTAGCAGTGCTTCACATTGCTTAAGATACGTTACTTATGCATTCATCAGTATGCATAACCATTTCACCTTCATATATATATATATATATATATATATATATATATATATATATATATATACATATATATGTATATATATATATATATATATATATATATATATATATATATATATACACACATATAATTCGTTCACTATACATAGGCCATTTCAATGCTTTTTACTAAAATTTAAATGATAAATGTCAGGAATTATTTTTATATACAGATTTCCAACAGAAAATAGAAAGGGGAGTGGTGGGACTCGAACCGGGAATGCCTCCTCTTTGTGCGAAGGCTCTACCACTACGCTATTGCTATTTTGCTTAATTTGCATATACGTTTCTTATTATCCTCTTTGATGTCTAAACTGCTAACTGTAGCTAAGCAATGGGCAAACCCGCACAAACACGCGCAAATACGGGCAGCTATATCGGGAATAATAAAAAAATACAAGTTTTACATTTTATAATTGTACAGGGGTTTAGAATGTAGGGGAGTGTAGTGTTGGGTATGTACACATTTGAGCGGACTCGCTCATGTCAGTTGACATTTCCCAATTGAGAGACTTGCAGGGGCGTGGATTTTTGGACTGCTCGGCAGTCCGACACACCCCCTGCACTCGTGCATGCTCCATGTTTGCCTTAGAGTTGAGGCAGCGCGCCCTCATTAATATGCATGGTGCGCTGCTGTCTTACTCTTAGACTGGCGTTTCCATGTAAGACTAATTTAGTCTTACACGGAGGATTCATGAATCCTGGGGTCTATAAAGCAGAGAAATATGGAAATCAAGAAAATATACAAATGGAAATATTTATGGAAGAATTACATATGCCAAGGTTAGAGGTAGATTAGGTTCAATTTCTAATGGTTAGGACAGGAGGAGATGAGAAAAATTGTGATATATAATCTACAGGGAAGTCCCCAGGAATAGATGGTATTCCTGTGGACGTTTGGAAGCTAGGACGGAAAAGACTGATAAAGATGTGGAAGGTTTTGTTTAACAGTATTTTCAGAGGAACAGAAGTACCAACATCCTGGAAGAAAGCAGTGGTAGCTGTAATACCTAAAGAGGGTAACGAGACCCAGATTCATACAGGCCCATTTCAATACTAAACCATGATTATAAAATGTTCATGTCTATAATGGCTAAAAGAATGACAAAATTACTACCAAAATTGATAGATATGGATCAGTGTGGTTTTGTGGAGGGCAGGCAAACATTTGACAATATTAACAGAACACTGATGATCTAGAGGGAAGCAAAATGTAAGAAGATACCATTGTTGTTGGTGGGTCTTGATGCAGAGAAAGCATTTGACAGAGTAAGCTGGGACTTTATGAGCAAGGCAATGGAAGCATTTGCATTTCCTGAAAAAAATTATAAGATTGATTAGGAGGATATATGAGGAATCAGATGAGAAAATTAAAGTGAGTGGGATTCTCTCTGATAATTTCTGCTTGAGCAGAGAAATGAGGCAGGGGTGTCCTCTTTCCCCTTTGTTATTTGTATTATATTTAGAACCACTGGCAAAAAAATAAGGGACTCAGACATTCAAGGATAGAATTGGTATGGTAGTCAAGAAAAGCTGGCTCTATTTGCAGATTATATTATTATATACCTGACAAAACCAGAAAGGGATATTACAGTGCTGTGGAGCATACTGAGACAGTTTCAAATCTTTTGGGATACAAAATTAATGAAGCTAAAACAAAGGCAATAGTTGTAAATTATGTACCCAGAGATGAATTGGTTCAGCAATGCCCATATTTATGGGAACGTAATAAAATGAAATATTTAGGAGTAGGGATTAAAATGATTCTGATGTGGCAGCTAAGGATATGTGGGAAGAGACTAAACAAAAGCTAGTACAAAAATTGAGAAAATGGAAGCTTTGTTATATGGCTATGGATAAGATACAAGCTGTCAAAATGTTTTTAGTCTCTTTAGTCTTTTATACAGGTCAGGCATATATTTATCAACCATAGGAGAAGTTGTGGATAGCAATTAATAAAGAGCTGAAGGAATTTATCTGGGAGAGGAAGACAGCAAAGGTCAAGTGGGATAAGCTGATTCTTCCACTGGAACAGGGCGGATTGGGATTACCCAATTTGAAGGGGTATTTCAAAGGTATACAGTTAAGGCTCCTATACATAGCACAAGCAGAAAACTTTCATTCAAAGTGAAAAGGGAAGATGATGAAATAGGGGAAGGTCAAGAAACAAGGAGAGCCTGGGATTTTGGATGCAGGCCTTTAAGAAGAACAGTAATAATCATACAGAATATTATATCCATAAAGTAGCAGAAAGTATTCTAAGAACTAAGCCAACATGGGAATGGAGAAAGGGGATTCTGCCAATAGGAATGACTGGAATTAGGGATATAGACAATAGGCAAGAGGGGATGGAATTTATGGGAGAAAAATGGCAAAGGAACCAAGGTATTGGGAGCAAATAACTAGAGAGGTAAAGGTAATAGAATAGGAAGAGGCCAAGAATGTATTTGGACTGCAAGTTAGAGACTGCCTTGCCTATCAAGCAAAGAGAAAGACATAGGGGGTCCTAAATGAAAGACCAGCACTGGTAGAGTTTTTAGTAGAATCTAGAACAGAAGCTGCCATAAAAAAGAATAATTATAAAATATTGCAGGATAACTATAAGAATCAATCAGAGGATGTTGGAAATATTGGGAAGAGATTGGATAAGCAATTCACAAAGAAACAATGGGAGGATATATGTACCTCTCCCAAATATGCAACAAAATCTAGAAGATTTAGGATTTTTGCCTGGAAATGTTTACATAGATATTTTTATACCCCAAGTAAACTCCAGAGAATTTTTCCTCAGGTAGACAGCAAATGTTGGAAGTGTGACTGTGAAGAAAGAGGTGCTTGGGAACATATTTTCTCTGAGTGCTGTTGGTTGGCAGATTTTAAGGATTCCCTGCAGGATGCATGGTCGGAGATGCTGGGTGGGAGAACTGATGTGACAATGGAGATGATTTTTCTGACCTATGATATAGAATCGAAATTGCCTAGACATGGTAAGGTCTTGCTGTGTCTAATTAGGATGGCTGCCAAAAAAGCAATTACTAGAAAATGGAAATGAAAATCTAAAACTATATTAGAAGTAGTGAATATAGTAACAGGGATAAAAAAAACTGGAATTGAGATCTTTAAAAAAATGTTAGGAGCAAACTACATAGGAAAAAAATGGGAATTGTAGGACCATTGTATATAGGGGAAGAATGAAGATTAAAAGGAGGCAGGACTTAAATGAGGTATGCAATGTTTGACTGAAAATTATTGGGTAGATTATAAGTGATGTATAATGTTGGCAACTGGGAGTGTGTTGGTATGGTTTGTGATGTAAAATGCTTGCAACTAGGATTGTGTCGGAGTGGTTTGTTTTCATTTACATAAAATGTATGATTTCTTATGTCGTAAGTTTAATAAAGATGTTTCTTGTTAAAAATAAAGGGGTCAGGAATTTAATAATTTATGTAATGTTGCTTAGGTTACATGATATATAGCAGTATATGTATATATAAAGTACAATGTTTGTTAATGTTAATTTAATACAATTTGATTACTTTTGTATAAATGTAAATTTGCCTATGTCACAAGTGATGATTTAATAAAGATGTTTAAAAAAATATTTTGACACTCCAGGAAAGAATATTCTGAAAATAGCTGGATACAGCAGCTTGAATCTCATGGCTACTTCTCGACATTCCCTGATTACTGGAATAAACTTACTCCTCTTCTGCCTGGTATATATTGAGTAATCATTTTCACCAAATAGTGTACTGTCTCCAACTTTTAGTACTTTGTCCTTCTGTCACAGTTTTGTCAGAATCAACTCTTTCTGCTGATAGGATTGCATCACCACTATTAAAGGTCTAAGTCGCTTTCGCATGGCCAGGTTTGGTGCACACATACAATGTACCCTTTCAATCAACAACTGTTGCTGTGGAATACCAGTCCAGTTGCTTATTTGTGCTTTTCATAAAATTAATACAGTCTGTTCCTTCCAGCTTCTCTGGTTCAGCAGAAAATCTCAGGTTTTCCCTATATGCTCTGTGTTTTAATTCTATTATTTTTTTAAAACATCTCTTCTTGAACAGTTTCATACTCAGCCAGCCTTTTCTTCACTTCAACCTCTGATTTTTGCAGTTTTATCATCTCGTCTGAATATGTGTTTAAAGCTTCTTCCATTTTTTTCCAGCCTTTTGTTATTTGAGTTGATATACTCCAGTGTTTTGTTTATTTTAATCAGCTCTGAGTATGTTGCCTTATTTTTTCCTCCAGATTACTGGAAGTCATGTCTTGCACTAGAGCTGGAGCTTGCACTGCTTTTTGCTGAAGAACTGTAAAATTCTTCCCAGTCAGTCTTTTCTCCTCACCTTTTGTGACTGATTTTCATTCAGGTTCTCTGAATTTCTTTTTTTTTTTTTTGCTGGCATTCAGGCAGTGCACTTACTAGCCAGTTACTGAAATTTATCCATAAAGAGAAGTTCACTAGCTCTCTTTTGTGAGTTTCTGCTTTCACCCTGGGATAATTGAAATTAAGCTGTTAGTCGTTGTGCAGGCATCTTGGAAGTCCTCTCATTCCATTATAGTTGATAGAATTTTGAAAATCTGTAAACATTTGATTTCCAAAGGGATATATTCGGGGATAGTTGCCATTTTCTTCATCTTCAACATGATTACTTTTCGTTTTACTCTGCTTTTCAATTAATGTATTTATTATTATTGCTGAACAATTTATACTTGTTTAGGGTAAATGACATGCTGAACTAACACCAGTGTATGCAAACAGCACACCACTACTGTGCGTTTACATATTTTTTTCTTGTGTGTGTATATATATATATATATATATATATATATATATATATATATATATATATATATATACACACACGTTTATTGTTGCCATGTGACTGAAATTGGTCTAATTACTCAGTTAACCATATAAATAAATAAAATTAAAAAAATCTATAACAACGCTGATACCTCGTCTATTTGATTATACAAACTGATATATGTAAGAAATATCTCACTAGATGTAATAATACAATATATATCATTGGACACTGTAATTAGCAGATATATCTGAAGTTATAAAATTTACAATACACAATGACTCTACTTAATATGTGACCAAAAATTACAGATTTTTAGCGACTACTGGACATTATTCAACCCTAGTGTAGTCCAGCAGCATGTTTGAAAGACAGGCCCGGCCTGGTATTTTTATTTATTTATTCATTCATTTTTTTAAGTCAAAAACAGTGAAGATTTGAGGGGATTTTTGTATATTTTATCACCAATTTATTGAGGTAACACATTTTGCTTGTTTCTAAATGCACATTATATTTTGTCTTAGTTATATGAACCCATCTACAGTGTTTTATTAGCTGTTGTTTTTCAGAGTCTAAATATTCAGGTACTGCACAAGACTGTTTTGTGCTAAAAGAAATAGTTTAGTACATTTGGGATTACCTAATATTTGAGATATGCTGACCAGAACTGAGAAACAGCTGAAGAAGTGCAAATGGCTGCAGTAAAAACCAAAGCAAATCATATCAGACGATGAAGAGCAAGCAATACGGAAAATAGAGTTCAAGTGGCTTGCAAAACTAATGGCATAAATGTGCTAAATAAGGATATAAGATATAAGATTCAGCAAGTACAAGAATGCAAAGAAAAGATAATTAAGGCATCAAATGAAATGAGAAGACAGCAGCAGCACTAATGAGTGGAAATGAAATGGGACAGATAAGCCAGTAAGACAAGAGGCAATAAATTTAGGCACATTAAGCAGAAGAAACAAAATGCAAGAAAAAATCAGGAAAATGGAGGAACAATTGGCATTGGGGAATATCTCACTGAGGTAACGTAATACACTAGTCACCAGTAAATGTTCAAGTGTTGTCTAATAACACTATAATGGGAACACAATGCCAAGAAAATGCCTATATATGATGGACTAATACTTCTGAACCTCTTAGTTCAAGAAATCTGGACAAAGCCTAAAATAATGTGAAGACTTCCAAGATGGATGTATATTGATTAATAGCCTAATTCTAGTTTGCCTAGTATAAAAACAGAAACTTAGCAGAGAAAGCCAGTGGACCTACACTTATGGGTACATTTCAGTAACTGGCTGGTAAGTACACTAGCTGGATGCCAGGAAAAAAGAAAGACAGAGGACCTGAAGGAAAATCAGCTACAAAAGGTGAGGAAAAACACTGACTGGGAAAAGTACTGCAGCTGTTTAGCAAAAAGCAGTGCAAGCTTCAGACATGACTTCCATTAACCTAGAGGAAAGTTTAATACAACTGCACACATACCTGATTAAAATAAATAAAACACTAATACAGTATATCAACTCAAACAACAAAAAGCTGGAAAAAATGAAAGAAGCTTTAAACAGATATTCAGATGAGGTGATAAAACTGCAAAATTCAGAGGTCGAAATGAAAAGGCTGTATGAGTATGAGACTGCACAAGAAGAGATGTTTCAAAAATAACAGAATTAGAGGACAGACCAGGTAGGGAAAACCTGAGATTTTATGCTATACCAGAGAAACTGGAAGGAAAAGACTGTATTAATTTTATGAAAGCACAAATAAGCAGCTGGACTATTAATTGAAAGGGCACATGTATGCTCCAAACCTGTCTATGGAAAAGCATCCTGGAACTTTAATAGTAAAGATGCAATCTTACTAGCAGAATGAGTTGATTCTGACAAAACTTTGGCAGAAGGACAAAATACTAAAAGTGGGAGACAACAGAGTGTTTGTGAAGAATGACTAGTCATTGTACACCAGGCAGAAGATGAATACACGTATTCCATTATTCAGTGAATGTTGAGAAGTAGGCATGAAATTCAAATTGCTGTACCCAGGTATCTCAAAATATTTTTCCTGGAGGGACAAAGTCATTTTTGATTAAGTACATGCTAAGGAAGAAATACAAAAGTTTGACCAACAAAAAAGTGAGCTGTGAAACAGAAGGAAATTCTGCTTCTTTTCATTCTGGTAATAAAGAACACCGAGAGACTGTGTCAGTGAAACATTTTCCAATGTTTCAAATGAAAATGCTTGAGAGAAGGAAAAAAAACACAAGAGTCCAGTAGAGGAACTGAGAGCATGTTGGAAATGAAGAAGAGACAGGATTTGGGAGATGGAGATGAGCAAGAATAAAACCAGTAACTTGGAAATTGACAAGAGTTTGATTACAAAGCAATAATTACATTTGTGAAATTTGACAGAACAAGCAAATCTGGAAATATTGGACTTTTTTGGACTTTGTTAAACTTGTTGGGGACTCTAAAGCATATGCCGTACTTCATGTCATTAATGGTAGAAAAAATACTTAGAAGAGGGGAGGATAAGAGAGAAGGTTAAGTGTAAATAAAACATTTTTTTCTTAATGGTAGTATTTTAATAGTGCATGATTTTCTTTGCATGCTATAAAGTCATTTTTTTCCATTATTTTTAAGTATAATGGGGATACTAAGGTACTCCTGTTTTTTTCTCTCCTTTTTTCTCTCTTTCTCCTTATTTAGTTTTAAGAAATGTAGGCACTACAATGTAAAAACAAAAAAGAAAGAAAGAAGAAAAATCTGGTTAAAAGAGCATAACAAAAGAAAAACATAGTGTGATCTTTCTCATTTTTGCATAGAGGAATGATTGGATTAGTAGTTCTAGTAACAATAAAAGAATATTACATATTATAAGGTTTTTTTTCTAGTAAATAAATGTATGCTTAGCAATTTTGTATCTGGTTCTTATGTCTTTAGGAGGCAAGCTGATAAAGAGAAATGTCTAGGAGATAATGTTCTCTAAAAGCATTCAAGTGTTTTCCCAGCTGAGAGAGCTACAAAGATAAGACAAAACCAGACAACACTTAGTAGAAGCACAGGCTGCACCATGCATCTTAGCATGGATAACCTTTCTTTTAAGTTAACTCAAGTCTGTGAGCGTGACTGTCAGTTTGGAACACTTGTTCTTATTAGGAAAGTAAAACTTCAATATTTGAAGATGTACATCATGTTGTGTGTTAAGTTAATATGTTTTAGGGGGTATTAGAGTGTGTTTTGAGGGCTTTCAATAAAAGAAAAAGTTTTGTAAGATGTGACATAGGCTGAAAAGGATATGGCAAGAAACAACTGTATAAAAGATCAACCTGCCAAATCGTGTATGCATGTAACACAAAAGCTGGAACTAGACATTTAACAAAAAAGCTGCTATACATAAAAGGTGGGAATAATAACTTTTTAAGACAATGCTTTCTGTAATGTCTTTAAATGTCAATGGTCTCACAGATAAATACAAAAAAGAAAGAGTAGTGAACTATATTAAAAAATGTAGAATGCAAATGGTTATGCAACATGAGTCATACTTTGAAAGAACTGAATATACAAATTTGCTAAAAAGGGTTTTCAGGATGCTTATTCAGCTGAATACCTGGGGAAAAGGGAAAAGAAGAGTACTTCTATTAATTGCAAGGGGAACTTCAATAGTGATAGAAGAGGATAAACAGATAATAATGGTAGATTTTATTGTACTAAGGGGCTACTGGCAAGGGAGGAGGATTACACTGGCATGTATTTATATTCCACCTAAAACTGCTCTAATGGAGCTTATGAAAATTCTGGGAGAAATAATCTGCTTTCAGCAAGGGATATTACTTATAGGTGGGGACTGGAATTTGATTTGCAACAGTAAAAATGTGTCTTGGGGGTGCAGAAGGGAAAATATAACAAAGGAGGGTAGATTTTTGAAGAAATCTATGAAAATGTTTGGTATGGTAGATGTGAATTCAGTACTAGGAGTTCAGAGTGAATTTAGATATTATTTTCCAAGATACAAAAATTGGGCTAGGCTAGACAGAATCTATATTTCACAAGCACATGTGCATTTAATTGAAGGTCTTGATACGCACCCGATAACTACTTCAGATCACGTGCCAATAATAACTAAAATAAAAACACAGGGTAATGAAATAAAAATAAGACACTGGTGCTTTCCCACCTACCTGTTGAAAAGAAGGGAAGTTAAGGAATGGGTATTTTAAAGTTATTAGGGAAAATAGAAATGTCTTCTGAAAACATAGCTAGGGAGTGGGATAAAATTAAAGTGGAGTTTAAAAATAGGGTGAAAATAAAAAAGGGAGATATAGTTAAGAAGTAACAAGAATTATTTAGCAAGACTGATAAATGTTAAAGAATTGCAAAATAGAGGGAATCTCATGGAACAATAAGAGCAGCAACTGCAGAATGCTAAACAGAAAATAAGGGATTACCCTTGAGAAAATGCATGAGTTTAGAAAGATTGCTGTTAAGCAAATGTGTTTTTATAACAACTCTAGAGCACAAAAACTTAGCACAACAACTCAGCCAACAGAAAGAAAAAACTGTAGCTAAGCTTAGGGAGCCTATAATAAGTAAGATAACAAGAGATCCTGTAGTAGTATTAGAAATATTTCTGAAATTCTACGCAAGCCTGCATAAAGCAGATAAATATGGAATTAAGAAAAGGTACAAATGGAAATGTTTATGGAATAATTAAATATGCCAAGGTTAGAAGCAGATGAGGCTCAATTACTAACAGTTAAGACAGGAAGAGATTAAAAAAAATTGTTATGTATAACCAATCTACAGGACATTCCCCAGGAATAGATGATATTCCTGTGAAAGTTTGGAATATAGGAGGGAAAAACTGATAAAGATATGGAAGGTTTTATTTAACAGTATTTTAAGAGGAGGAGAAGTACCAACATCCTGGAAGAATGTGTTGGTAGCTGTAATACCTAAAGAGGATAAATATCCATCAGATCCAGCTTCATGCAGGCCCATTTCAATACTAAACCATTATTATAAAGTGTTTATGTCTATAATGGCTAAAAGAATGGCAAAAGTGATGCCAAAATTGATAGATATGGATCAATGTGGTTATGTGGAGGGGAGGCAAACATTTGACAACATTAACAGAACACTGATGATCCAGAGGGAAGCAAAATGTAAGAAAATATCACTGTTGTTGGTGGGTCTTGATGCAGAGAAAGCATTTGACAGAGTAAGCTGGTACTTTATGAGCAGGACAAAGGAAGCATTTGCATTTTGTGAAAAATATATAATGTTGATTAGGAGGATATATGAGGGATCACAGGCAAAAATTAAAGTGTGTGATTTCCTCTCTGATAATTCCTGCTTGAGAAGAGGAATTAGGCAGAAGTGTTTTCTCCCCTTTGTTATTTGCATTATATTTAGAACCACTGGCAAAGAAAAGAAAGGAATCAGAAATTCAAGAATATAATTGGTATGGTAGTCAAGAAAACCTTGCTCTATTTGCAGATGATATTATTTTATACCTGATAAAACCAGAAAAGGACATTACAGTGTTGTGAAACATTTTTGAGACAGTTTCAAATCTTTTTGGGATGCAAAATTAATTAAGCTAAAAGAAAGCTAATAACAGTAAATTATGTACCCACACATGAATTGGTTCAGCAATATCCATATTTATGGGGATGTCATAAAATGAAGTATTTAAGAGTATTGGTTAAAAATTATTCTGGTGTGGCAGCTAAAGATATGCAGGAAGATATTAAACAAAAGATAATATAAAAACTAAGAAATTGGAAGCTCTGTTATATGGATATGGATAGTAAGACACAAGCAGTTACAATTTTAGTCCCTTTAGTCTTATACACAGGTTAGGCACATTTTATCAACCAGAAGAGAGGTTGTGGACAGCAATAAACAAATAGCTGAAGGATTTTATGTGGGAGAGGAAGACAGCAAGAGTTAAGTGGGATAAGCTGATTCTTTCAATAGAACAAGGCGGATTGGGATTGCCCAATTTGAAGGGGGTATTTCAGAGCTACACAATTAAGGCTCCTATACATAGCACAAGCAGAAATGTATAATTCAAAATGGAAAGTGATTATGATGAAATGGAGCAAGCTCGATAAACAAGGAGAGAATGTGAATTTGGATGCAGACCTTTAGTAGAATCTAGAGGAGAAGCTGCTGTTAAAAATGAATAATCAGTAGAGCATACAAACTACTGCATGATAACTATAAGAATCAGTGAGAAGATGTTAGAAAAGATTGGGAAGAGAGATTGGATAAGCAATTTACAAATAAACAATGGGGGATATATGTTTGTCACCCAAACATGCAACAAAATCTAGAAAATTTAGGATTTTTGCTTGGAAATGTTTACATAGATATTTGTATACCCCAAGTGGACTCCATATATTTTTTTCCTCAGGTAGGCAGCAAATATTGGAGGTATAATGGGGAAGAAAGAGGTAATTGGGAACATATTTTTCTGGGAGTATAATGAGTTGGCAGACTTTAAAGATTTCTTGTAGACTACTCTATCAGACATACTGGATGAGCAAATTGGTGTAAACAGGGACATTTTTCTGAGCTATGATGCAGAATCTGAATTGCCCAGGCATAGTAAGGCCTTGCTGAGTCTAATTATGGTGGCTGCCAAAAAGGCAATTACTAGAAAATGGAAATCAAAGTCTAAACTATAAGTAGTGAATATAGTAACAGAGAGAAATCAAGTCAAATTGTGATCTTTAGAAAATGGTAGGAGCAAATTACATAAAAAAGGGGAACTGTGGGAACAATACATACAGGGGAGGAATGAGATTTAAAAGAAGTCATGATTTGAATGAGCTATGTAATGTTTGACTGACAATGATTGGGTAGGTTAAAAGTGATGTATAATGTTTGCAACTAAAATTATGTCAATATGGTCTGTGATATAAAATACTTGCAACTAAGACTATGTCAATATGATTTTTCATTTATATAAATGTATGATTGCCAATATCATAAATGATAATTTAATAAAGATGTTTCTTGCTAAAAAAAATCTAAAATAATGGGGAGACAAAGGTTCAAATATAGGAACGGATTTCAAATATTGCTCCTATAAACTTTAGACAGCTGCTACAATAATAGGATTTCTGTTAGTAATCATTTTCTGAAGAATATGAAGTCTGAAAACAAATGACATTATTTAATTACTTCAATCCTCAGAGATTTGCCAAAAAACACAAATTTTATTAGGAAATGACCAATAATATGAGGCATAAATTTGGACATTATGTGAAAATCTGGACAGCTGAGAAGTATCGATAGACTGAGTAAGAGGGTAGAGCATACTACTAGATAGAGGAACTTGATACAAACAATAACTCCAAACCATGACTGTTAGATTTATCCAATATTTCTAGAAATAAAAAATGTATTTACTGGATCTATTTTTATGCCCTATTCCTTTTGCTGTTACCCAATGCATCATTAGTTCATGTCTTAGAAAATAATGTGGTGTTTGAACCAAGAGAAGCTGTAGTGTCCAAGTCTCTGGTGTGCTTGGTACTTTATTGCATTTTTATTCATTATTTTGCATTTTACTTGGGAAGGGTGTACTACCAGTTTAGTGCCTTAACTGTCAGCCCACCCTCCTTCCTGTTCTCATTAGTGGCTTGCTGTGGGCTTCCATGTTATGGCTATATGTTCTAAACAGCCTGGGAGTCACCAGCCACACTAAGAGAAACAGTAGCGTGGTATTTGAGACAGAGGAAACTGATGTGCCCTGCTCTTTGTTGCACTTCCTGCTTTCTGATATTTTAGTTCATTATTTTGCACCTAACAATTAGGAAAGGTGTACTGCCAGTGTTAGTGCCTTAACTGTCAGTTCATCCTCCTTTGTTATCTCACTAGTGGCTTGCTGTGGGTTTCTACCTTTGGGTTATGCTTTTTAAACAGCCTGCCAGTGAGCACCTGCAAGCTGCAATTGGTTGTGCTCACATAGTGGAATGTGACACTACGATGCTACACCTGCAGTATGATGTGCATGACAAGTAAGACTTTGGGACTCTAGGAAACCAGGACAGGCAAGAGTGTTATTTTTATTTCTGGAACATCTACAGCTACTCGAAACTATAAAATATCAGTTTTATGCCTGCTACTATTAAGTTGGAGTTAAAGCAATGCTTTTCAATAGATATATTCAAATCTATGTTTTAGCCACAAACTTACTTTCACATTTCTCAATTTCAGTCTGAAAGGGGTTACTTTCTTGCCAGTGTGGAGTGTGCACCAATGAAACCTGCTTTGTTTTTCTGTAGCAGGACAGTGAAATTTAAAGCTCCATACTGTTTTAACTAATAGTTCTTTTGCTTTATGGTTGGTAGGGCACCAAAGTACACCTAATACTAGGCTGCACATATATGCAAGAATAGTATTGGTTCAGCAGTACCCTAATTTCTGTGGACGTGATAAGACAAATTATTTAGGTGTATGAATTAAAAAGGATTATGTTATAGCAGCCAAGGATATGTTGAAAGAGACTAAATAAAATGTAATACAAAAATGAGAAATTGGAAACCTGTGATTACAGATATGGTTTGTAAGACATAAGCAGTGAAAATATTTTTAAGCCTCTTTAGTTTTATATTGAAAGTCAAGCATATTTTTATAAACCAGATGAGAAGTTGTGGATGACAATGAAGAGCTGAATTAATTTTATTGGGAGAGGAAAGAGGGCAAGATCAAAGCAGGACAAGTTGATTCACCCCTTAAAACAAGGTGGTTTAGTGCTACTTGATTTGAAGGGATACTTCAGAAATATGCAGTTAAGGCTCCTATACATAAAACAGGCAAAAGGCTATAAATCAAAGTGGAAATGGATGATGATGATGATGATGAAACAGGGAGGGAGTTTCAGAAATAAGGAGACAAATTATTATTTTGGATTCAGGTCCTTAAGAAAAATATCAACAAATTGAAAACAAAAAATGAAAGGTTAATAATGGTGGACTATGCACATGGTGGTTTACAAAGTCCACTGAACATGTGTGAGAAACAAACAAATGAAGGTTCTGTAAAAAGAACTGGGAATAGTCACACATCTTGTTGCTGGGTACGAAACACTCATGGCAGAGGGCCTGTACACTATAAGGCACAATAAGTGCTCATTAGTTAGGCTTCCATTTTTTCTGTGCTGCTTTACATTTTGCGCATTTGTGTAGGTTAGCCCTAACAGCAGTAAACACCTAGAATGCAAATTTTCCCTTTAGAATGGTCCATAAAACTGTACTCTGTAAAGCAGCAATACAGAGCAAATAGCTTGTCATGCTGACAAATTTTAGGGCAGCTAGTTGGGCACTGAGTGTCAATCCCTACAAATTTAGTAGAATTCAGTACTGTATAAGCATTAAAGTTAGTAGAATTTAGTACTGTTTAGCATAATCTGCACCAATAAAGCACCCTTATTAGTCTGCACTAAAGGACTGGACAGTATGGATATGTAATTTCCTAAATTCCATGTAACCAGCTTGGTAGACATGGGCATCTTAAGACAATGCAGCAATTGTCTCATGTTTAACGACAACTACTTAATCCTTAAAGAAGCAGATATGGTATGTGAGAGGTACACTTACACAATCATACCAGAGGCTAAACTCTTGCATACAAGTGTATGTCAGGTTGTCGAAACCACATACAATACCCACCTTACTTAGCACACAACACACACAGACACACACACACACACACACACACACACACACACACACACACATAGACTAACTTATGCTGAGGCACTTAAAAGCAATCTTCCTAAAAAACAAAGCTTGCCTAGACAATCCGTTGTCAAAGTTATGCCTCAACAAGCCCAAAGGCACTCAGAAAAAACAACACCCAACACAACACATACTGTCACTCTTAGTGGAACCCCAAACACAAACCCTTAAAGCAAGTAAACACACTTCCCAGGACTCTCATCATAGAGGACTCCATTGTAAGATATACTGATACCCCTTTAACCAGGCCGAACAAGGAGAAGGTAACTGTCAGCTGCTTATCTGGAGCCAGGATCCTTGAAATCACACATGCACTCAAATTATTACGTCACAGGTACCAGTATGATTCCATCATAGTCCATGTAGGTATAAATGACCTGAAATGTACCTCACTGGACTATATGAAGAATGACATTATGGAGTTTTCAGACTATGTGCCTCAGACTGGTATGAGACTGGCACTGAGCAGCATATTACCATCTCCAAGGCTAATGCCACAACATGAACAAAAATGATTTACTTCAACAACTAGCTGTCTTCCTGGTGTTGTTCTAAGGGGATCCAATATTTATCAGCTTGGGAGGACATGCTTAACTGACCACATTGCTTTGTTAAGGATAGTCTGCATCCTTCCCCTCTAGGCTTTTGAATACTGGCTAAAACTTTATCCACCCCCATAATGCCTCTTTAGGCAATATCAAATTGACAAACCTACTAAAAGAGCAAAAGCAACTCATCTGAACCTCAAGATGTTACTGCTCAATGCCTGGAACCTAAAAAAAAAAAAAACAACTTCACTCCCTCTAAGCTCTCCTCACACTTGAGAATATAGACATATGTGTAGTTACCGAGACATGGTTTAAAGTATCAGAGAGTACCCCAACAGTGCAAGGTTTCTGTGCCTTCCACACTTTTAGACCAATAACCACACAGACAATTGCTAAAGGTGAAAGTGTCTCAATAAACATCAGTAACAAGCATACCTTTATGGTGGTCAAATAGAATGATGTGCTGGAGTTCTTCCACATGGAGATCACCAGAGACAAAGTCCAATACCATATTGTAGCCAGCTGCAGGTCACCCTCCATGCCCCAAGAAGCTCACAATGCATACTTGGACCTACTGGAGACATTTACCATCCAACCTAATACCCTGCTCTTGGGAGACTTGAATTGCCCCTCTACAGACTGCGAATCCTACATGGCCTCACATCTACAGGCACAGAGATTCCTGGACTTCATAAATACAAACACGCTTGACCATATAATGAATACAGCCACCAGATGCTCCAACATACTGGAACTCGTGTTTACAAATATGGAAGAACACTACACATTCCAAAATGTATTGTCCTACCTGGTAAGGTTCGACCATAAAGCTGTCTCCTTCAAAATCAAAATTAACTCTGTAATCCCATTAAAACCAGTAACAGTTAGGAACTATTCCAAGGCAAATTACCTGCTATTAAGTGATGGTTTGTCAAAATTCAGTGCCACTCCAAACCCTGAAAACACAGCAGCCTATGCTGAATTGCTCTCAGAAACTCTGTACAACCATGTTTGTGACTGCATAGAGGCTGCTGTACCTACCAAAAGTAAGCCCAGGACTAGCCCTAGAAACAAACTGCCCTCTTAGCATCCTAAGTTAAACAGGATATACAAAAAGGAAAAAAATATATAGCAAAAATTATGAAGGGTAATTCCAATAAAGATAGAAACTCATTCATCAAAGTACAAAAAGGCAACTAAGAGTTCCACTTAGGTCAAGCAAATCCATCTGTGAAGCTAAGATAGCCTCCCAGGTGAATGATAACCAGAACCATAAGGCCTTTTACAGCTATGTCAGAATCCTCAAGGGCAGCACAAAGCAATGTGTCAAACTGCTGATTAATGGTGCCACATTTACCGAGCCTGGCAATATAACAAAACTGTTAGTGGCCAAATTCAATTCCAACTTTATCCCCCTCTCTCACCCATCCCCCAAAAATACCCTCAAACATAACCCTTCCAATTATAACTAGGGAGCATGTACTGGTTGTGCTTGCTAAAGCCAAAAACACTGCCTCAGTGGGCCCCAACAGTATCTCAGGATGCCTCCTGAATAGTCTAAAATATGACTTATCATGACCCATGGAGTCATTATTTAACTATAGTCTTAAAGCAGGTTTTGTGCCACATAAATGAAAGATTGAGACACCTACCCCCCTTCATAAGGGAAGACCTTCAACAGATCCTGGAAACTACAGAACAATTAGTCTGACTAGTCTTATCTGCAAGGCCACTGAAGGAATTATCATGGAAATTATCAACAAGGACATAGGAGACCTCCAGACCCTGGATCCATCCCAGTTTGGCTTTGTCAAAGGAAGGTCATGCTTACTGAATTTAGTGGAGTTCTTTGAAAATGTCACTAAGGCAATGGATAAGGGGAAAACTGTGCATACTGCCTACCTAGATCTGGTTAAATTATTTGATACAATACCCCACACAGGCATTGTTAACAAACTTACGTAACGAGATATAAACCCCTTTATAACACTGTGGATAGCTAGCCGGCTCGTTGCTAGAACTTAGGAGGTTAGAATTGGTGAGACCACCTCCACAAAGAGGCTGGTCACCAGTGGAGTACCCCAGGGCTCTGAACTAGGCCCACTCCTCTTTGGCATCTACTCCTTGGATGTCAAAGGTAATTGGCTAACCAAGTTTGCAGATGACTACAAACTGGGAGTAGTCATTGAATCCCCCTCAAAATGAGAACAGCCTTCAGGAAGATCTAACACAGACAATGCTTGGTGTCAAAGCCATGGCTTAAAACTGAATACCAAGGAATGGATAATAGTACCTTTTGGGAAATCAGCCACCCTGGGTAACTACGTCATCAATAAAACATCCCTAAAAGCTGATTCATTAGTCAGGGATCTAGGAACTCGTACATCATAACCTAGCCTTTGAACAACAAGTGTCCAAGATAGCAAGAAAATTATTTGATGTTGCTCATCTTATAAGCAAGGACATGGCATCTAGGTCCATAGAGGTCATCATACCACTGTACCCTCATCAGACCATTTATACAGTACTATAATGCCCCCTTTGGTATGTACCTGACCAGATGCATGTAGCAACTGGAATGTAACTGGAATGTCCACAAAGGTTCCTTAAAAAAGAATACAGGGAGTAAACACAATGTTCTGTGCTGATTGCTTCAAAACCCTATCTCTTTGCTCGGTATCATATAGACGTCTGAGAGGAGACCTTTGCTTGCCATACAAAGCGTCCCTGGACCCCATTTTGATGAACCTTTTGCATGTCTGCAAAACAAATAGCATCAGAACTACTAGACTGAAAGACGTAAATTTTACTTGCGACATAAATAGGACATGTTGAAAAGACAGATATGTTTCTCAGAGAACTACCATTCTGTGGAACAGGCCCTCCATACATTTGAAGCACAGTTCCTCCCTATCCCTATTTAAGTGCAACTTGAACCAATGGATGGGTAATCAGAAATTCATCCCTGATTTGATGCCTATGTCTCTGATGGACAGAGGCAGTAGTCAGTAAATCACCTCCTATATAAATCAAATGTGTGGGCCACATTTGGGTTGCATGGCTAGACTTAAAATGACCCAAGTGGTCGTTAAGCTAGTACATGCCTATGAACCTATAATGTGGCAAGACTGTTGCGTTGGGGATTGTGCAACACTACAATAGTGAAGCAGAAGAGAAGAATTGGAAACATGAGACACAAAGCATTTTAGAGAATGAAGTTTATATCACATGGAATCACCCATTGCCAACAGCTCAAAAATAGATGCTAGAAAATCAAATATAGTAGCACAAAAGTAGCATTGATCATTGAAATGTTTACACCTGTGGTGATAGTGCCTTATATAAAGAGAGACGCAAAGTCATACAATTCAAGGATTTGAAGGCAAATTTGAGTGAAATTGGAAGAAATATACCCAGGCAGTTCTAACAGTAGTAGCAGCAACAGGTCTAATAAAAAAGAACTTACAGTTGTATTTAGATACATTACCAGTACATGTAACTCTATATGAATTATGTGAAGAGGACTTTTGGCTAATATCAAAGATTGTACATTAATTCTTGCTGACTATTCAACAATGATTTGTGTCATACTACTATAAAAAGCAAATGTGGTAACTGTAGAGACAAAACATGTGGTCTATCTGGCAGTCTGACTTAAATAAAGCGAGAACATGGTTTTTGTTTCCATTGTAGATTAATATCAAAGATTGAAACAATACTGATTTCATTAACTTTAATCATACCGTGACTTAGAAATAGGGTCCATTCCTGTCTTGGCATTACAAACCCAAAACACTTGGAGAAATTCAACTGACAAAAACAATATTATAGTTAGAAAGTAGCAACAAAAATTCTAAGAACCCTACCAGGATCATTGAACCACATGTAGAAACTATATACAAATACAGAGTATACAGTACAAGCAAAGAGAAAGGGATGGGGAATGTTAAATGAAAGATCAGTTCTGGTATAGTTTTTAGCTCAGGTTAGAACAGAAGCTGTAGTTAAAAAAGGAGTACTTAGTAGGGCATATAACATATTGCATGATAACTAAATGAATCTATCAGAGGAGATTAGAACAGATTGGGAAGAAAGAGTAGAAAGGCAGTTTACAAAGAAACAATGGAAGAGATTAGTTTGGATTCCAAGTATGCAATGAATTCAGAAGATCTAGGATTTTTGCTCAGACGTGTCTGAATACATTTTATTATACCTCAAGCAGACTTCAGATCATTTTCCTTAGTTAGACAGCAAATATTGGAGAAAGATATTTGGGAACATGTTTTTTGAAATGTAACAAGTTGGCAGATTTCAAAAATTACTCTCAGACTACTTTGTTATTGTCAAAAGTGCTGAGGGAGGAAATCACTGTAACTGCAGTAATGGTTATTTTGCTCTGAGACATAGGAAATGAATTGCCAAGGCTACCAAAAAAAACAATTACTGGAAAATGGAAATCAAATCTAAACCAACTATAATTGAAGTACTGAATATTATAAAGGAGATAAAAGAACTGTAAGTGGTATCTTTAGAAAAGGAAGGAAACAAATTACATACAAATAAATGGAATTGTTGGAACAACATAAGCAGGATAAAGTTCAGAAAAGAGAGGTTTAAGGGAAGGCAGGAACTTAACAGTTTATGCAATGTTGGAGTAAATGATAGATGTTAAAACAAAACATGTATACTGCATGAAACAATGTTACTATGGTTTGTTTTCTGTTGTATTTTACCTATGTCATCATCTTAAATGGAATTTAATAAAGATGTTTAAAAAGCAAAACAATTTTTCTAGTGTTGGTATTTTATTTTTGTTGTTGTTTTCTTTCTTTTTTTTGTTGTTGTTGTTGTTTTATTCATGAAGATTGTTCATACTCTTTTTGTGATTTAAAGCTGTCACATCCTCTACAGATATTATGCTTACCAACAGTCTTATATTCAAAATGGCATTTTACCTGTTCTACTGATAACCTATTATTCATACTCAGTTTTGTCTTTGTCATGTGTTGGTTGATAACTTGTATTATCAATGATCAGTTCTATCCTTGTCATAGACTGCATGTTTATGTAAGACTGGTAGACTATATTCCATATTACTGGAATAAGGATCTGTTTGTCTTTCAAGCAATAGTTCAGTTATTGAAAATATTTTACTCATTTGCATGAGGTAAGCATTATATTAAAGAGGTTTCATAAAATGTTTTACTCTGTTTCATAATTTACTTGGTGCTGTCCATGTTGCTCTTAAATAAAAAGAGTTTTGACAAACAAAAAAGCTCTGTTGTGGAGTAACCCAGGTTTTAGGAGTCTTTTTTAAACATCTTTATTAAATAACCACTTAAGACAGAGACAGACACACATTTACAGAAAAGAAAACAAACCTTATTAACTTTTTTCACTTACATACATTATTCGTCACATCTTTTCTTTATATGTAACTAACAAAAATATGCCTGACCCACATATAAAACTAAAGAGACTAAAAACATTTTCACTGCTTGTATTTTACTATCCATATCCATAAACAAGAACTTCTGTTTTTTTTTTTGTATTATCTTTTGTTTAGTCTCTTCCCACATATCCTTAGCTGCCATAACTGAAGCTCCGAAATACTTTATCTTATTCTGTTCCCATTAATATGGGTATTGCTGAACCAGTTCATATATAGGTCCATAATTTACGGCTACAGTCTTTGTTTTATCTTCATTAAGTTATATACTGAAAAGACTTGAATTCATCTTAAAATGCTACACAACACTGAGCTGTCCTTTCCTTGATTTATTGGGTACAAAAATAATATCATCTGCATATAAAGCTAACTTTTCTTAATTACCGTAGTAATTATATCCTTTTCTGAGTCCCTTATTTTCTTTGCCAATGGCTCTAAATATAAAACAAATAATAAAATGGAAAGAGGACACTCCTGCCTGGTTCATTTGTTCAAACACAACTTATCAGAGAGAAACACTCACACTTTAATTATTGCCTTTGATCCTGTATATATCCCCCTAATTAAACCTTATTATTGCATCAGGGAATGCAAATGCTTCCATTGCCCTAGTCATAAAATCACAGCTTACTTTGTTGAATGCTTTCTCTGCATCAAGACCCACCCTCAACAACAACAGTATTTTTTAACATTCTGCTTCTATCTGGATCATCATTGTTCTATTAATGCCGTCACATTTTTTGCTACCCTCCACAAAACCACATTGATCCAAGTCTGTCAATTTTGGCAACAGCCTTGCCATTCTTTTAGATAGTATAGACATAAACACGTTATAATCATGGTTTAAAATTGAAATGGGTCTATATAAAGCTGGGTCTTATAGGTCTTTACTGTCTTCAGGTAACAGAGCCACCACAATTTTCTTCCAAGATGTTGATGCGCCCCCTTTTAAAATACTATTAAGCTAACTCTACCAGATCTTTATCACTTTCTTACCACCTAACTTCCAAACTTCCACAGGAATACCATCTGTTCCTAGAGACTTTCATGAAGATCGATTATACATGTCTGTTTTTATCTCATTTGGTTTAAGGAGATGTTACCCCCCTCCCCCCCATTGTGACTGTGCATACTATGAATGTCTTGATATTAGTGTAGACACTGCTGAGCTTTCAATCTCTAAAATAAAAAAAAAAAAATCTAGTATGGGTCTTGATAATCTAAAGAGGCATTTATCTGTTGAGGGATCCATTAAAGAATCCCCCAGAATCTATTTCAGTACACTACTGAGCAGTGATTCTGCACCAAAAGATTGGCAAACTTTGAACATTTTACCCATCCACAAAGAAAGAAGGATCAACCTTGAGGAAAACTACCACCCAATTAGTTTAACTTCTGTTATAAGTAAACATTTTGAGATATGTCTGGTCTACTTACAGTAAGTACACAATTGATACTTTCCAATATGGATTTGTGAAGGATAAGTCATCTTGGACCAGTTTAACTGATTTCTGTGAGCCAGTGACTATAGCCTAGATGAAAGAGGCTGTCATATTATAGATGGACCTAACAAAAGCATTTGACATCTTACCTCATAGTGCAATAGAAAGCAGCTTATATATGCATGGTGTCAACCCTTACAAAATTAGATTGGCAGAAAAATTGTCATCCAACAGATTTCAAAGACTGATGATCTAGGTTTGTGGGCAACAGTTAAATCAGGTTTTACTCGAGAGTCAGTCTTTGGACCCATACATTTTAATGTATTTTTTACCTCTGTTCTTATAGTAAGAGGATGTCGGATCAGCAAATATGTTGATGACGTAAAGATAGTTGTTTTACTTGCATATCTGAGTATCTAAACACCCTATGTAAGTGGATAACTTTCAATGGGCTTTTACTTACTAAAAACAAGTGCAAAGTTACACATTTTTTAAACCAAACATTGGCCTGTTTATTCACCTGAACTAAACTATCATGGATGTGGCTATCTCTTTCAAGGAACTGTCATTCAGATCTGAAAACTCCCTTATTTAATTATGACTACAAAATATTTTCACAATGAATCTGGATTTCTCAGTTGTACAATCACTGTATTTGGATTGTTTTTATTACTTGTACATACTTTCTCTTCTGTACTCTAATTTGTTAATTTTACTTGTATATTTGCTTACTTGCATCTCTCATTTCACTTGTTCCTTTGAGCACAGGCTGTCACTGAAAAGGGTTATCTGACTAGCATGCCTACCCCATTGCCAAATAAATAAGGACATGGGTATTGTTATTAATAGTAGTCTGTCATATAAATTCAATACTCAAGTGTGTAAAAAACAGATTGAGTCTAATGGGTTTCAAGTCAAAGTCTACTTCTTGTCATGACCCAACAACCTTAACTGGATCTTTGTACTAGTCTAATTACCCTACAGTTTGAGTGTAATGGATGTTTCTGTGGTTAAACAATGTCAGAGTTGGCCCTTCTTGAGAGTGTACAGAGAATATTCACAGAGTCTTTGCCATTTTATTGAAGCTATGAATACCCTACTGACTGAAACTTTTATAGGCTCATAGGTAAGTGCTAATTAGCTGCCCTTTTGGGCTATTTTAAGCCTAGCCAATTTCCCTTTTATTGCTTGAATTAACCTATCTCATTTGGTTAGAGAATGGCCTTACCCATCCCATATTCGATAATTATATATTGCCATTAATTAGAATAACTGGGATCACACCATAGATAACTTAAATGGACCCATGCATGAGATAAAGCATTTAGGATCTGCTTCTGTCTATTAGTAGTGCAAGGGGCAGTCCTAGGGTAAATTTTCTGTTTCCCATCCATAGCTCCAAGTTGCACTTGAATGTGGACAGGAATGAGCTTTGTTTTACGTAGATGGGGAGTCTATTCCAGAGCAGCGGTATCTTCTGTGACATATACCCATCCCTCCAAACTGTTCTGTTGATGTTGCAGAAGAGGCTTAGATCCATGAACAGAGTATTTCTGATGACATTTGACTTGGTGATGTGCAGTAAATCCATTGGTTTTGGGTCAGAGGATGCCTTGTATGCCAGACACAGGTCACTACTTAGTAGGCAGTAGGATACCGAGTATAATGACTAGCCTTTGAATCGGTCCATGTAGGACTTGTTGTTTAGGCATTGCATCCTTTTAATAAGGTATCTCTGTGGGTGTTCTGGCTACTGCATGTATTTGGACAGACACACGCAAAAAGTTGAATTATATTCAATGACAGGCCTAATGAGAGCAAAGTAAAAGGGACAATGACATCCCTAGATCTAGACACAATCAAAGTTTATAGACTGTGCAATATAGAAGGACTTTCTTACAACAATGGATACATGTTGGTCAAAAGTTAGGTCACTGTCCACATAAGTTCTCAAATCTCAAACAATTGGGTCAGCTCATAGGGGTGCATTGTCAATGTGGTAGTTGCCTGGGGTAGAGGACTTCCTAACATATACAATAATTCATTTTTGGCATCTAGTTTCTTTGGCACCAGTTATTTATTTGGGACAAATCTTCTTGCAGTTAGGTTATTTTAAAATAATCCAGCTTCTGTTGTTAATCAAATGCTGTGCAGCATACAAAAGAACAACTAAATTAGAATACAAAAATATTTTCTTTGATGCAGGACACAGAAGCAAAATAAAACAAAAAGCTTCCCGTAGCATCTGGTTCACTAGTTTGGTTCTTACTGGAGGTGTATCCTGTGTGGAGTCTGTTTGTCTTCCCTGGGTCTGCATGGCTTTTCACCTGGTTGTCTGACTAGTTTCCTCCCACATCCTAAGAAAATCCAGTAGGTGAATTGGCAATTATCTAAATTAACTGTAGGTGCACATATGTAGAACAGTAAGTTCACAGGTTCACAGGTGTGTACTAGGCTAATGGCCCTGGAGACTTTACAATCCTATCCCATAGAATTTCCCTGGCTTCATGCCGCCCGACGTTAGTTCCCAGTGCCTCTATCAAGCAGTGCCACTGGAGTGATCCCAATGGGTGAACTTTCTATTTCCCATCTACTCATCAAGATTTCTCTTGAAGAGGGCCATTGAGGTGCTCTGCTGGACATTTATGGGAAGTCTATTCCATAGCATGGGCAGTCTCTATGTTATGAACCTGTCCCGTCAGCATGTTCTGTTGATTATGGTAATGAGGTTGAGGTCTCTGAAGCGTGTGGTGCGGAGGGCTTGGGATTTCTTTAGCTGTAGCATTTCTAACAGGGCTGGGTCAGACATGGCTTTGTAACTCAAGCAGAGATTGCCTCTTAGTAGGCAATATGAGACAGAGAAAAGCTGGAGTTTTTTGAGTCTGTCCATGTAGGACACATGTTTAAGGCCTAGGATCCTCTTTGTGAGGTACTTTTGTGGCTTCTTCAACTGTTGCAGGTGTCTAGTGTAGTACATGCCAAATGGGGCATTATACTCGATGACTGGTCTAATGAGGGAAGAGTAGAGAGATGATAACCTCTTTCTTCCTGGATGCAAAACCCTTGGTAATGAGAGGTGCCACATAGAAGGACTTTCTGACCACAGTGGCAATGTGGTGGTCGAAGGAGAGGTTACTGTCAACCTGTGCCCCCAGATCTCTTCTAACGCCTTCAGTGTTCAATGGACTACCATCTGTGTGGTAATTTGTGGGAACTGAGTTTTTCCCAAAGGGGACGACGACGCATTTTTTTGGCACTGACCTTAAGACCATGACTTTGACACTAGTCATTTGTCTCAGTGAGGCCTTTCTGAAGAATGTCTGCATCACTTGGGGAGTTAATAATGGCTCCCAGCTTGCAATCATCTGTGAACTTGATCAGTCAGAGTCCCCCCGTGTTGGCCTGGACTTCTGAGAAGTAGATGCTAAACAGGAGAGGACCCAGGACCGATCCTTGTGGGACTCCACTCATGACTGGTCAGCAGTCTGACTTGGAGTCTGCTACTTTCACATTGTGGGATCTATCTGTTAGCCAGTTTGCACCCCATCTAGTGATATATGGGTTGATGCCTAGTTTGGTGAGTCTCTCTATAATTTCTGAGTGGGGAATGGTATCAAAGGCTTTGGCCAGATCGAAGTAGGCTGTATGAACAACCTTGCCCTCATCCACAGCTCTGATGACTGACTCAAAGAAGTCCACCAGGTTGAGCAGGCATGATGTGCCCTTCACAAAACCAAACTGCGTTGGGTACAGAGTTTGGGGATTCCCTATATCCTTATTAATTAGGTCCATGATGATGCGCTCCATAGCCTTACATATCAGACTCATTGGGCTGATGGGGTGATAGTTCCCAGGGTCTGTAGTCACTCCCCCTTTATGGAGAAGGATGACTGTAGCAGTGCACCATTCGGAAGGGACAAAGCCTGAGGTGAGGCTGTGACTGAACAGGGCACACAAGTGTGGTGCCAGTTCACTTTGTCCTTCATGTAGAACACAGCCAGGGATATTATCGGGTCCCATGGAAGCTGTATTCTTGGCCTTGGACAATGCACCTTTAACCTACACAGTAGTAATGCTGGGTCCCTGGCATTCTTCCGGTATTGTGATTGGTCCTTTAGGGGTGGAGACAGGAGTAAAGTTGGCACTGAATCTGTCTGCCAGTATGTTGACAATATCTGTTGGATGGGTCTATATTAGAACATTGAAGTTTCAAAACTCCGAATGTTCTAATATCGAACCCTATTCAGCGAAAGATGAAAATATCAAAGCAACAGAAAACCAATTTTTTTCCTAGGAAAAGAATTTGGTTGTCCATTTCTGTTGCTTTGGTATTTTCAGCACTGTAGTGGAAAGTTACGGGTCGGGTTCAGGTAAGTGTGCGATTGAGTGTGGGTTAGGTTAGTTAGGGCGCAGGTTAGGTATGTGTGCGATTGTGTGGACGTGAGGGTTAGGGCGGGTTAGGTGAGTTAGGGTTAGGGCTCGGGTCAGGTAAGTGTGCGATTGTGTGGATGTGAGGGTTAGGGCGGGGTAGGCGAGTTAGGGTTAGGGTACGGGTGAGGTGAGTGTGCAATAGTGACGGACCTTAGGGTTAGGGTTAAGGTAAGTGGATAGTTAGTGGTGTGTGTATAGTTTAGTGTAGGGTTAGGTGTAAGATTTTAGGTGTATGTGTGTAGATTGCTGTTTGTTTGGTGTGCTTGTGTTGTGTGTATGTGTTTTGGAACAGCAAATTTTTTCCCTAGGAAAACATTTGCTGTTCTGTATGTTCAATGTTTTCAGCTTTCGCTGAATAGGGTTCAATATTAGAACATTTGAAGTTTTGAAACTTCGATGTTCTAATATAGACCCCTGTTGGATCAGTATAGAAGGTACCCTTGTGCAGTAACTCACAACACATCTGGGTATTGCTGTGGAGATTCTTGACATACCTATAGAAGGCCTTGTGGCTGTATTTAGTATCTGCTGCAATTCTGCCTTCATAGCTCGCTTTAGAGGATTTTATGAGGGATCTCAACTTTTTGTTGAGGCTAATAAGGGAGTTTTTCCAGTCTTAGGACTTCATCTTTTTCTGCAACCGTTTCTTCCTTTTGTTCTAGAGTTTGTTAATGGCAGGGGACCACCAGATTGGTTTCCTTTTTGGAGGAGAGCATCTTGGTTGTGTTGGGTATGGCTAGTTCCATGCATTTATGTACGTGTTCGAACAGTGCACTGGTGTATGATTCGGCAGTCAGGCAACTATTCTCCATTTGCATGGGTGCCATGAAGTTAGCCACCTCTGTTTTTAGGAGCCCAAAGTTAGCTTTGGAGAGGTTTTTCATGGTGGTTACTTTTGTTGGGGGTGCGGGTGGGATGTGGATTTTCATAATGATTAGTTTGTGGTCGGATCTAACCAGGAAGGAACTGACTATAGGTGTAGAGCGATGATCCCCTATGTTGGTAATAACCAGGTCAAGGATGTTGCACCCTCTAGTGGGGGTAAGAATGAGCTGGTCCAGGGCACTGGAATTAATGCATTCCAGGAAACATTGTGCAAGTGTATTGGTGCATGACTAATTTTCCCAGTTAATGGAGGAATAGTTAAAGTCACCCAGTATGAAGGTGTTGGGATGGACCCTAATATTTTCCAGGGTGCTTAGGAACGTGGAGTGAGAGTCTTGAGACATGGTTGGGGACTTATAGAAGACTACGACCTGAATCTCTGTCTTGCTCAGCGTTAGTTGTACCTGAAGTATCTCCCATACATTATGTTGTGCTACTAGTCTGGAGGTGTGCATATCTTTAATGAAAATGGAGACACCACTGCCTTTGGAGCTTCGGTCCAGGTTCTGGGGCCTAAAGTTATGGAAAGAGTTATAGCCTGGTAGTGCAGGGGTACTTTATGCTGCTTTAAACTAGGTCTCTGTTACAGCACAGATGTCGATGTTCTGCATTTTGAGGAGGCTTTGAGCGACTGTACCTTGAGATTTAGACTCCTAGCACTGGGCAGCATGACCCTCAGATTGCATTTATTTATAGCTGTCATGGTGTTACTTTGGTCTTTGGAAGACATCCTAAAAAAGGCACTATAGGGGTGGCAAGAGCCTTAGCCAGTATCCGAAAACCCAGGGGTGACAGATCCAGGCCATCTCTGGCAAAGCATTGAGGTCTGTCAATAATTTCCTCCCAAGCAGGCAGATACTGGATCCCCTTAGAATGACACCAGAAACTTAGCCAATTATTAAAGTCAATCATTTTCTGCTTCTACTGTGGTATCATTCTGGGTGATGGTAAGATACTGCTCATGGCTAGGGTCATACCTGCCTGGGCCACATAATATGAGAGCTCCTCCATGTCTCTTTTCATGTAGTCCAGGTCATTCACACCCACATGGACAATGACAGAGTCATACTTGTACTTGTTGTGGCATGACCTGAGTGGATGTGTTATGTGTCAGATCCTTGCACCCGACAGCTGACTGTTACCTTCTCCTTTCTGAGCCTAGTGAGTGGGACATCAGTGTGCCTCACTATCGAATTGCCTATGATTAGTGTATTGGGCATGCTGTCTTGCCTTAGGGGCTTAGGTTGAGGGGCACACTGTGTAGGTGAGCTATGTGTCTTTGGATTTGTGCTGTGTTGTGGTGATCAAGTGTGTTTCTGCCTTGGAGGTCTCTGCTGTTTGGGTAGGTTTCTATCGAGAGCCTCCACGAAGGTGGGTGTGTGGTTTGTGTTGTTATATGAGGGCTGTGGTGGTAGGTGTTCTGGAGGGCTATGTGTTTTATGTGGTATGGTGCAAGTGTTGATCATCTCCTCTTGAACAGCTATTCCAGTCTCAGCTACAGAGTGCATGGCTTCTAATTTGGATATATAGGTGCATCTCTCGCAATTGCTATACTGCCTCAAAATGCCCATGTTCACCAGGTTAGTAGGAGAAAGTACAGGGGCCCGACCTTTAGACATGACTGGAGGGATGGGCATTATTAACAAGTACTGAAGCTGTTTCCTTATAGGACGTTTAGGGCTGGTAGCACTTAAGTGTACTACAATAATTGCTACAAGAAGCCCAACAAAGTGCAAGCCGAATCAGCTAGATAAAGTGCTAGAGAGAAGAGAACAAGCAAGATCTAATGGAAAAATTGAACAGCAGACTTTCTGGCACTGGTAATAATTTACCCTAGCTTAGCGGCGCTGCGCTTCACGCAAACCCGTGCAAACATGGGTTTTTAAACCAGAAAGTTGAAAGGGATAGAAAAGCTGCCCAAACAGCCAATAAGCTACAATTTCGGAGCTAGAAACCACTCCTCTTATGGTAGACAGGCTACCTAGTGCTTACCACTCCCACTGATAAGCTGATAGGCTACCCCCTAACACAGAAAGGTCTGGGGAACTCAGAAATTACAATACAGTCCTGAATACAGCAAAATCTGTATCTGGACTACCCTAATAAAAGGAAAGGTGGGAAAACAGCAATCAAGCTAGAACTTTTTTTTAGAAAAACACTTAAAACAGTATTAAAATTTATTTAATTTTTTTATTTATTTATTTATCATTTGTTGACCGGGAATGTCCGACTAGGTTCCACAGAGCCTGTTTTCAGCGGAGGCCCGGGGAGAAATGCTCCAGATGCATGTCTTTGGAATGTGGGAGGAAACCGGAGTACCCGGAGGAAACCCACGCGAACACAGGGAGAACATGCAAACTCCACACAGAAGGCACCCCAGACGAGAATCGAACTGGAGAACCTCTTGCTGTGAGGCGACAACGTTAACCGCTGCACCACTGTGCCACCCATCACTTTAAAACACATTGCAGGCAAGTACACTTGAGTGTGAAGTCACATACAGCAAAATACAGTTAAAATAAATGCAATAAAATGAAAAATGACTTAAATGAAGTGCAAAATGCAGTGTAACCAAGAAAAAGCAAAATGGAGATACTTAAAGTCTCTCTTTCTCCTTTCTGTTGTCCTAGTAGTCTGCAGGATGCCAAAATGGGATCCTCAGAGCTTAAACAAGCACAAACTCATGCAAACACAGGTTTTTAAAGCAGAATGTTGAAAGGAATAGAAAAGTTTCCCAAAAGGCCAATAAGCTACAATTTTAGAGCTAGAAACCACTCCTCTTGTGGTAGATAGGCTACCTAGTGCTTAACACTCCCACTGATAAGCTGAAAGGCTACCCTCTAACATAGAAAGGTCTGGGGAACTCAGAGACTAAAATACAGTCCTGAATACAACAAAATCTGTATCTGGACTACTCTAGTAACAGAAAAGGCAGGAAAACAGCAATCAAGCTAGAACTTTTTTTCAGAAAAACACTTAAAACAGTATTAAAATTGCTTTTAAAATACAGTGAAGGCAAGCACACGAGTGTGAAGCCAAATACAGCAAAATACAGTTAAAATAAATGCAATAAAATGAATAACGACTTAAATGAAGTGCAAAATGCAGTATAAGCAAGAAAAAGCAAAATGGAGCTACTTAAAGTCTCTCTTTCGCCTTTCTGTTGCCATTGTAGTCTGCATGATGCCAAAACGGGATCCGCAGAGTGTGCATCCTGTTGTATGTTGGAACCCCATTCAGGACAGTTCCACTGCTTTGCTCTGTGCTGGGATAGGCTCTGGCTACACTATGACCTTGTATTAGATTAAGCGAGTAATTGGAGGATGAATGAAAGAATGAAAGACATAACTACATTAAATATTTACTTATTTATGGCAGGTAGACTGATCCCAAAAGCTCATTTTCAACTAAGACCTTGCACATAGCTAAAATAACATGCCACAATTATAAAATAATTAAATATATACTATAAAAAAGAGAAACAGTAAATTGTAACCCCCACATAATGATGAGGTGAATAATATTCATTTTATCAGAGAATTGTATTCCTCAGTTTATTATTTTGACAACTACAAACTGTTTTTATTCTCTGTAAGACTGTTGCTCAAAGTAGACATGAGTTGTTAAGTGGGTTGGAACCTTATTGATATTCAGTTTATCAGAGCTCTGTGACGGTACCCCCTCCCCCGAACAAAATACTTTTTAAAGAATTCTGAAGAACTTTGTGGAATATACAACAGGGTAAATGAATTGGCAATAGAATTAAGGATTACTTTCAATGAAGCAGCCAAGAGGGAGCCTGTGACTGAGGAGAAGAACTTCATGCAACAATACAGACAATAATTTGTCTCTACCAACTATCGCCGATTCTGTTCCCAGATTTGTTGCTGCTGCTACCATTCCATCTTCCATTGATCTTAACACTTTTAGTTTTACGTTAGCCACACAAAGTGTGAGTTAAGGAGAATGCCTCAGGACACACGCACCTACATGTGATACCAGTCGACGTTCCTACCTTTTGTAAACTTCTGAACCTGCCACTTGCCATTAAGCAAAGGTGTACATACACCTAGAATATATTCAAGATGAAACAAACCTTGTTCTGTACAACTGCTAATAATTAACCTTAAACAAAATCTGCTTAAATCAACATTTGGGACAACACTGTTCAGCAATCAAAATAACTGTTGACAAGTAATCCGCTGGCAGGCAAGAGAAACGCTCACACAAGCAAAACTGCAGAAAGGCACGTTTTCCTTTTCCACTCGTTTAAATCGATAACATTATCTTGTAACAACTATTGCAAAAATAATTAATAACAATTAAACTATGCGGGCATAGCTCTTGGTCTTCCATCGTCAAAATGTGGTACACACTACTACTCACAATGTCGGACAAATGGGTCATAGTGCTGCGTTTATTTACAAATTTAGCTAGGATGATCACTGCGTGGTTAAAATTTGTTACTTCATACATACAAGCAGCTCTTATGGTGAATAAAACATTTCAGTATTATTTGCCAGGGAATATAGCTGTTAAACATTACCAACAATCAATGCATTCCCCCCACCCAGCTAGTACAGTAATTCTAACTGTCCAATAGACAGTATACATTTAATTCAGATCATTGTGACTAAATTAACCATCAAGCAGCCCTCTCAGTGCTTTCTGCCTTAGTTTGTATCACTTGGAGGCCCACCTGTTTATTTGCATCTCTATATTCCCCTTCATTGCTAATGTATCTCCCTACTGTAATCTGAGCACAAACTGGTTACTAATCAGCAAGTCAATGTGAAGACACACTCCCAACCTTAATAAACTTTACTGTCTCTTCTCTCCTTTACTTTACAGGTTGTTTGAATTATTACTTACCCCCTCTGAGGCCTTCACTGATTTCCACTGATTGCCTCTCTGGTTTCTTTGCATTCCACCTGGTTTACACCCCTTGTGCTATCTCCCTCCCCCAATACTAAGTCTATATTAGAATCCTGCAGAGTAGGGAGCCATCTTTAAATTTCTAGTCTCCCACCAGGACACAAGTGCTCTTCAGCAATTACATTCTGCTTGCTGGTAAGCCATTAGACCTCAGGAATTTGTTTAAAGTGTTCAGATTTGTAAAGTAATACTTTTTCTCTTGTCTTGGTGGGCTCTGCCCTGCTCCGTTTGCCCTCGCTAACGCTCGGGCTCTCTCCGCTCCCCTGCCCTGGCCCCTATTCCCTCCGCCCCCACTACCTCTACATTTATAGTAATCACAGCCACACCCACAGCTCACCTTCACATCACCTCGACCAATCACAGCTCCTCAAGTCATATCACATTATACCACACCAACTTGCTCCACACAAAATACTCCCAATCACTCTCATTCCCACTAGGCATTTTTTACATCACCCACACTACTTTCCCATCCACATATAGTGCAACCCTATAATTCCTATTCAGACCCCCCACCTAGAACTAAATTAAACTTTATAACCATGACTATCACACAACTAAGTCTAGTCTGTCTTCTCATAATTCTTTACAACACCACAAGTTATAACTCTAGCAATATCCCTAAACTTAGTAGCACAACACTACATTATGCACTCTCATATACAGATACCACACATTATAATAATATCTGCCCACAATTGTTCAAGAACTACATAACAGACCAATTCAGAACTAAACACATATGCTCTCATTGCTACTCCAAAAAAACACAATACTTTCTCACACTCCTCACCAAACTCCAACATCTGTATCACTATTTTAACACTAGGCTCACCATAAGTGGGGATATCCACCCCAACCCAGGCCCAAATCCATCCTGTCCAACACAAACTGCTCCAACACAAATGTCAGAACATAACACCCCCACTTTCTTCATCCCTGGGCAAATCAACAACAGCAGCAAAACCAACCATCTTTTAATGCTAAATATTAATATTAGAAGTAGCAAAAATAAAATACCTGAACTCCAGACCACAATAGCACACTACTCCCCAGACATAATTACTTTAACAGAAACCTGGCTAAATAAAAACATAGCTAACTCAGAAGTTCTCACTACCGGCTACAATATCATTAGACAAGACAGACCACTTCATAAAGGGGGTTGAACTGCCTTACTGTACAAGTCCAACTTAACTGTCCGTCAATTACCAAAATCCTACCCCTCCCCCCCTCCCCCAATAATTGGGACATACTTATCTCACAACTTCAACTTCACCCTAAAAAGGTCACCACCACAATTGTGATCTATATTCCACCTGGTAATACACCTGCTAGCCTTGAAGACTTATTATCCCAGTGTTCTTCCACATACTCACAAGAAACCCTTATTCTGGGGGACTTCAACCTAGATTGGTTCACCTGTATATCAGAACCACCAAGTAATCTAATAAATCTCCATGGCTACCAGCAGCTAGTCCAAATTCCAACTAGATGTGATAAAAAATCTAAAAGGGAATCCATGCTTGACTGGGTCCTAACTAACAACCCCACATTGTACCCCCACACAGGCAGTCTCCCAGACACCTTAAGTGACCACAACATAATATACTTTATACGTAGTAGAACAAGCATATGCAAAACCACTAACTATATATCCATTAGAAACACAAAAAAATTCTCTCCTGAGGTCCTCAACACTTTACTCTGTAACTGTGACTGGACTCCCCTAAAAACCCTCCCACTTGACAAGGCTGTAGCATATTTCAACAAAACATTTCTACAACACCTAGATACTGTCGCTCCATTGTGCAAAATCAAGGTTAGAACCTCTACACACCCCTGGCACAGTAAAGAATCCAAACAAATCCTCAAGTCCAGAGACATTGCCTGGCTTTACTATAAAAAAAAACCAAAGAAACACAAAGCCTAACTAAGTACCAAGAACTGCGCAACCGTGCAACAAAATACATTAGGCTGAACAAAAAATCCTACCACACAACATTACAAACTAAATACCAACACGACCCCCAAAAATTTTGGAAAAATGTAAACCAGCTACTAAATTCCACCCAAAAGGCTACCCCCAAACCAACCACCCGACACTAAAGTTCCCATCGAAACACAATCCAACTCCCACTTTGTGAACTCAATTCTATCCTTAGTATCACAGGACAGTTCCTTCCTCACTATCCCCCCCAACACAAATAACTCTAATACTAGCTTTACCCTCAAAACAGTTTCCACCACTTCAATCAAAAGCATGCTCTCTAAACTAAAAACCTCATCAACAGCAGCCAACCTACTCCCCAGCTATTTCTTGAAACTCACAGCAGATGCTATTGCTATCCCGGTCTCCACTCTCATAAACAGATCAATTGTTGAAAACTATGTGCCCAAACTCTGGAAAATATCCTATGTTACACGCACATATACATAAAGGCGGGACCTCCACTGAACTTAATAACTACAGACCCATTGCTTTACTCTCCCCCCTGGCCAAAATCCTAGAAAAATGCATCCATACCCAGATGCTAAACTATCTCCTAGACAGCAACATCCTGTCACCTACTCAGCATGGTTTCAGACCTGCCCATAGTACCACTATAGCCCTCCTCTGCTTCATAGACACAGTAAACCGTCTCAAAAATGAAGGCCTACAGGTGTCAACTCTTTTTTTGGATATGTCCAAAGCATTTGACACAGTCTCACACCAAATCCTGCTATACAAACTAAACCAATATCACCTATCAAATTCCACTCTTACCTGGTTCCAAAGCTACTTAACTGACAGGTACCAAGCTGTGAAATGGGAAAATTCTCTCTCTTCTCAGCTGCCCATAACTATAGGAGTCCCACAGGGTTCTATCTTAGGACTACTACTATTCACAGTCTTCACAAATGACCTCCATACCTCCACACAGCATGCATCTATCATTCAGTATGCAGATGACACTACCTTAATCTGTGCTGCACAAAACATTCCCACCCTCCTGCAAACAACTCAACTAGCATTCTCTGATGTTGAAAACTACCTTACCAAAGCCCAACTTATCCTCAATACGAAGAAAACTCAGCTTATGATTATAACCAGCTCTAACAAAAACATTGATAACAGTCAATTCACTATCTACTCCACAAATGCTACTCCAATCGCTCCAGTGGCACAGGCTAAGCTATTGGGAATAACCATAGACTCCCACCTAAAATTTGATAGTCATCTTAACTTAACTATTAAAAAAGTACATGCCAAACTGGGATCACTCTACCGTATCAAACCACTTCTTACCAACAACACAAGATCAGCCATTGCTCGCTCCCAACTTCTATCCACCCTACTCTATGCATCTCCCATTCTGACTAATCTCAACAAAACTGAAATAAGCAAAATGGAATCCTGCTATAACAGAATTGCCCACTTTGCTGCAAATTGCTCATACAGAACTCATCACTGTACTGCTTTGAGACAGCTCCACTGGCTTGAACTGCCCAACCTCCTAACCTACAATCAGCTCTGCCTCTGTCATTCTATCTATTACCTCCCCAATAAGTGTCCTGCCCTCAAAAACCTAGTTCAACATCACTTAGCCAAAAGGCCTCTTAGATCATCAAGCAAACTACTACTAGAAGTCACCAACAGCTACAATAGCTTTGGAGATGCGCTGTATAGTAGTTCAGTGGCTAAAAAATGGAACTCTGTCCCCCACATCATCCAAAGCCTCCTTTAAAGACCTCATCAGGCAACATCTCAAGCAAAGTTGGCAGTGCCATGATTGCTCCCCAGGCTAGTGAAAGTGGATAAGGTATACATACTAAATTTAGAGTACTTGATAATAGTTTTCAGTCTTACTCACAAACACTGGCTAACCTACAATGTATGTACTGTACCTGTGTACTATGTATATATTCTACCTATGTCACAAATTTCACCTGTACACCACAAATCTATTAATTACCTTTATTTTTAAATTAATATATATATTTTTTTGTTCTGTCCACTGTAACTGTTGATGTGCCGCATACCACTGTAAAAACCTGTCTTTTGTAATTTGTGTGTATTGAAGGTTGTGCGTCAGGGCTGGCAACTCAGTACGTAAAAGTCTACTGCCAATCATTAGCGGACCGGAGTTTTGCTGTGGCGACCCCTAACCGGGAAAAGCCGAAAGATACAACATTGATCATGTCTAAATAACTAAATGTATCTGTAATTTTTCTTTGTGGAGCTTTTCTCCCTGGGCCTCTGCTGAAAAAGGGCCTTTTTGGCTCAGACACCCCCGGTTAACAAATGTAAAATAAAATAAATAAATAATGGCAGACACTTTCATTGAGGAGTATGAAATCTTTAAGACCCCAAATGAGGACAGTTCCATATTGGAATGAGATGCAGAGATCATACCTCTCAACTGTACAGATTTTTGCAGAATGTACAAATATTTGCCTCATATTTTTGGTTTGTTTTTCATAAAATTGCAGTTTTCTGGCAAATTAGTGGTAAATCATTCAAGATTGAAGTTAGAAGATAATGACAGACACATTTGAGTTTCAGACTTCATAGCATTCAGAAAAATTCATGGTAATGCAAAACTTGTTATTCTATCAACTTTCTAAGTTTGTAAGAGCAATATTTAAAAAGTGTCCCTATCTGGGGGACATTTGCCCCACTTTTATTTATGACTTTGTCCAGATTTCTTGCTCTAAGAGGTTGAGAGGTATGGATGCATTTAAGAGATGTATATGCGACGAGTATGTAGACTAAAGAAAAGATGGGAATACAGTAAGACAAATGGGCTATGTTGGTGCATTTATTTACAGCTTCAGCTAGGATGCTCATTGCGTGGTTAAAATGTGTTACTTCATACGTACAAGAAGCTCTTGTGGTGAATTAAATGTTTCATTATTTGCAAGGGCTATAGCTGTTACATATTACCAGCAATCAGTGCATGACTCTTTCATTGTGGAGTATGAAATCTTTTAAGACCGAAAGTGAGGACAATTCCAGTGGAACTGTTCCACACAATAATGAGATGTAGTTGAGAGCTACCTATGCGACGTGTATATTGACTAAAGAAAACGTAGGAATACCTGTTCCCGGCAGTCAGCAAAAACATTACAATGGCACGAAACTTTTGACTGGGAATAAGGGCTGTGTAAATTCTTTATTTTATACAAGCCAAAATTCGGGGAGTGATGGGGACAAGTCAGTATGGTTAACTAACAACTTAAAAGAACTACAATGTAATAAGGTCAAACTTAGAAAAAAATCAAGATTAAAGATAACAGAGTTAACTGGAAAAAACGTAAGCAGAAGCGTGACACTCGAGCAAAAAGTGCAGGCAAGAACCGTTATTTGAATAAATGTATATATTTAGACCAAAATTGCACTAAGCCACTACTAGCTCCTTTTTACACAGTATAGCTATAAGTTGCAAATAAATCCATTGTGAACACGGAAAATGGGCATGTAATTAATGCATGTACACCTCATACTTTTATAACTTTCAGTAATGCTTAACACTTATAATATTTTTTAAATAAATCAGCCATAATTATGTTGCAAAGTGCAAACATTTCAAAATCTAAACATGAGCCGTTTCTGAGCGAGCAGAAAACTGCACTGCAAGCACGCTTATGTGACACTGCTCTACCCAATTTATGCGCATCGCCTCTCTGCTACCAGAAATAAACGACAGCGGCGGTGCACGCTCGGCTTTCAGCACGTAAACAACACTTGTTAGTTTTGGGGGAGAATCAGTCGCGTGTCCCCATATTCAATAAAGCTGGCACAAAATGGGGATTACCTCAGACTCTCTCTCCATGGGCGCCGCCATTTTGTGAGTTAGCGCGACAGGGGTATATGTAATGGTTGAATAAAGTGACCCCGGTCGTGGGATTCCCCATGGTAATACGAGGTAAAAATGGACAGTGACCAACTTAGTAGTTGGGCACCCAGTGCTACTACTTATTTCAGCAACCAATAAGAACTTGATAAATAATACCGACCAAACATCTTACTTGAACTTAAAAAATATAAGTATTTGCATGGAGTAGTGCTACTGCATATGCACGTATGTTCAAAGTGCACCTGTGTGATCATAAACTACCCCGGCTTAATAGTAATCTACAGTAAAACACTTCACCCAAACAGTAAGAATGTGTTTAGTTCTCACAGGGTCGAAACAAACCTCAGCGTGACCCCGCCTTCATCTGTCAAGCGTATTCTCGTAAAATGTTTTGAGAGGCGGCTTTGGCTGTCATTGATGTTTCATTTAGCGTTGTAGTACAATAGAGGGTCTAGAAGCAGTCACCAATAGGTTGAAAAACAGGCGTGCTAAGCATATTGCCTACTATTCACTTAAGCAAATAAATGCATGCAGTATCATAAAGTGTTTATTTTTATAAAATAGACTATGGTAGCACAACTGCACCTCTAAATGTGTTATACACGGAAGGGTTAATAGTACATTAGCTGAATTTGTGTTTATTTTGCCATCTGCAACTGTGTGATTTATTTAATGCGCAGGCTTTATTTTTAAGTATCTGCAATGATTAAATACTACATTATAGACTAGGATAATGCAAACATATGCATTAGATGGTAGCACAACTAGTCTGGAACACCTGATTTGGATGCCTGATTCAAGTGACTTCCGTATGCTGCAGATGTTTATATACATTCATTGAATTAAAGTGCGACCCTTACAACTTTACTATTTTCTAGTTCCGCTTGTTCGCCCCCCCTCTCCACATTTTGTTTCAGGTAGAAAACATCATGGATAATCTCTTTTAAGTATGAAACATTTGTCTATTGTTTGAGAGCGTGGTGGAGTGAAGATCGTGGACAACAGATAGAGGGCGCCGTGTGGCGCTTTTGCCTGGCCTCAGCCTCAGATCTTTTTGTCTGTGAGATGTGGATCCCGCTGCCGTTACAGTGTGTGTAAGCTTGTATGGAACCGCGTCCGTAACACACTGTCAAACCACTCCAAAACCAACACAATACTAACCTAAACAATTCATTTATGAAGCAAAACTACGTAAATGTTCTTTTTCAGAGAAAATCGGTGTCAGTTCTGTCTTTCTTCGGACAGCTCAAGAAGGAATAATTTGAGGTCTCCCTGTGTGTTGTTTGTATGCAGTCGTTATCACTCTTATTTCTTTAACTTTTTAAAACACTTAGCTTCTCGTCAATGACTGAGCGCCGGCGGAGTATGGGAACATTGGTATCTTAGGAACCGAATGAGTGGGATTTTAATTGATTTTTAACCTGTTTTAACATGGCAAATTCGACGGGAAAAAAACAACCAGATCAACGGAGGAAAGGACTAGCTTTCCTGGACGAGCTGCGACAGTTTCACCAGAGCAGAGGGTGAGGACGGGGGGAGGGCTATTTAAATCGAAAAATTACAACTTTAAAAAACATTTAATTTTCTGACGAGCATCGTGGGATGATTTGTAGTGTTAATAGTTGGCAACTGTCATATTTTCTCGTTCCAGGTCTCCTTTTAAGAAGATCCCAGTGGTGGGTGGAAAAGAATTGGATCTTCACGCTCTCTACACCAGAGTCACTAGTTTAGGCGGATTTGCAAAGGTGAGTGGAAGTTTTAATTTGGATTTCCCTCTCTGAAACCTCGACTACAGTCTGCCTCTGACCCTAAGAGAGGGCACAAGGAAGAAGCTCGGTTCGAAAGCTGTGGCTTTCCAGGTTGGAAAGGCTGTTGAAGTAGCTGGGTGGTGGTGGCCTTGCGCTGGAGCTAGCTCAACACAGCTGTAGTATAAGTGTACGAGTATAAAAGCTGATGTTGAGCTTCTGACTCAGTTTCAACTGCTGCTGTACTCTTGAGTGCAGTTTAGTGCAACTCAAAATTAGCGGGCATGGTTTAACATCGATAATCGGCACAGAGCACGGGCTAGGAACTGCTCCTTGCACGGAGGACGGGCTCATCTACCCATTTTTTACGGGAAAAATAACAAAGGATTCAGCCATTTATCAATATATAGCCCAGGCTTCAAGGCTGAAGACTGAATGTAGGCCTCAGCAGGCCTATAATATTGCTTCCTTTATAAATAAGGGGTTCTTCACCCCGACACAAATAAACAATGAAATGTAGTGGTAGTTAAGAAGTTCTGAAATTAATGTTAAGGTTTGTTGATGTGAATGGGGTGGTGCTTTCTTTTTCGCTGCATAGGTACTCTAATGTGATGCTAGGCACTGCGAAAACTGTCATTTGAAAACAGAGATGTAGTTATCGTTTGTGGGACAGTAAATGTAGGTAGTTTCCACCGGGTTAACATTTTTAATGCATAAAATAACACTTGTTTTATGCACAGATTAATTACACACATGTATACGTTTGCTGCAGGTTTCTGAGAAGAACCAGTGGGGAGAAATTATAGAAGAATTTAACTTCCCAAGAAGTTGTTCGAATGCTGCTTTTGCTTTAAAACAGTATTACTTACGGTAAGGTCTACATTTTGATTTTTTATGGTATAAAGTGAAATGTACGTTGAAGTTACATTGTGATTGTTTATGTTTTGTAAGGTAATGCATGCAGTTCCAGCAACGTGTGTGATCAGGTGCTGCTGTCACATATATATATATATAGTACAGGAATGTGTGCTGCCGAGCACAAAAGCTTTACGAGTCTCTGCAAATGAAGCAAACTTTTTATTTCTTGCAGTTGGGCATGGTGGTTTCATTTGTAGTGCACATAAACTGTGTACTGGAAACTGTGTGTAATGATTATTTCAAATCTGTGAGATGTTTCTTAGTTTGGTGTAGAGATTATAATATGGGTTTGTAACTTGGTATAGTTGGAGCATACTGCTTTGAGTATTCCTGCTTCAGGTTATGAAGATCACTACTACTTTCACTTTTTTGTGTTGCAGCAAGTGCATACCTTTATCTGGAGAACTAAGCTGACAAGAATTCAGTGAGACTTTGCTTATCAGGGCATGCCTTAACTGTACTCGTATTATAGAGATGTAAATACACTGGTATTGCTTTTTTTGCTGTGGTAGACTTTTACTGCTTTGCAGGTTGGTTCACCTTTGCTTTTGAAGGGAACAGAGCAGCATCTTTAAGAATTAACCTTGCTGGGAGGAAAATCTGGTGTTGATATCCACATTGCACACTGTAAAACATTTGTATATAGGAGAATGTACAAGTTCTTTAATTTTTATAGTTTTCATACATTTTTGCTTGTAACTGTATTGAGAGAGAACAGGAAATATTGCCATTTTAACAGTAGGAAACTAAAACCGTAACTTCTGAATGCATGAGCATAATTGTTTTAAATTCTCACAATGGCCTTCTCTTTCTCAGGTGTTGATTTCCTATAGATTTTTCTAAAAATATTTTGTAGCCATGGTTTGCAGTCAGTTAATTGTAAATTACAGTAGTTTAATGTTTCAGTCTGTAGCCCCATTTTTAAGGTGTAGCAAGGAACTATTTTCAAGACACTAGCTTCTTGAACATCTTAGTCCTTTTCATTAAACTGTAGTCCCGGTTTTAATGCATACCATATGGAGCAGCCGAAAGAAGAAGATATAACAATTGATCAATTTTGCTTGGTTGATCACAGTTTTATATTTCTTGGTTTAATTTTTGTAAACATGGGGCTTGACTTTGTACTATGATGGTGTAGTTATTGCATTGGTCTAACTTATTACTTTGCTTATCTGGTATTCTTCAATGTGTTAGGTTTACAATATTCCCTTAGTGGTTGAAGATTGTCTTCTGCATAGGCTTCGTTTCAGCAGGAAAGGTCTAGGCTTGCTTAAATTAAAAGGCAAATATTTAGATGCATATATTTGTACTTAATACATTTTATATTAAATCATGCCATGTTAGTGCGTGTGTTATGTACATCTTAACTGTTGTGTTGCATACATTATAATGCTGAAAAATTCAGTGTCCTAAGGCTCGAGTGGTTTCTGAAATGTGATGTTTACTGTATTAAAGAATGTGATACATTCTCACAGCAAGTGCAAACAGATGAATCTATTTGACTTCCTGTAGTGTAAAGTAGTTAATGTAATAAAATTTTGTACTTCGTTATGTTGAAAGTTTAAAAGTTTAAAACCTCTGTACAGCAGGTAGGTGTAAAGATGTTTTGAGACTAGCAGAAAATGAAGAAATTTTAAACTGGTAATCATTACATTCCTACTACATAACTCTTGTAGTTCAGCATACTAGCATTGATGCCTAATGCTGTTGTCACTAGCATGTAAAATTGAAGTCTGAATTTGTAAATGCAATTTTGATATTGGTGATAACAGATGCACCCAAAGTACAAATAGAGGCAGTCTTTACCTTTTTCTTGCTGGTAGGTGTGTTGCTTGAAATAAATAGGTTGTATGTTTTTTAGCTAATGTAATTAAAACATTTTATGGTTCCAAATCTTAGACTGGTATGAATTATAAGTGTGCAAATCATTGTAAATAGCAAACTGGCAAATGCATGCTTTCGAGATTTACTGGTAAGGATGTTTTCTTAGGAAGTGTAAGATAGTGATACAAGAAAGCTTTGCATGCACATTCATGATGAAAAGTAACATTTAATAAGGCTGATCTTTAATGGAGCGGTTGGTGAGACAGTCTGGAAGATAATCGCTGGCTTGATACTAAGTAACTTAGAGTTACAGTAATCAAAATATTTGCAATTTGTGTTCAGAAAGCTTGGGCAGTATTGTGTAAAAAAAATTATAAATAAAACAGTAAAGATGTAGTGAGAATCAGTTCTGTATTCAGCAGTTTTTGTAGTTACTGGTTTTGTTGTAATATTTGAGTGCAGTTAAAATGATACTTTTTTTCTCTTGTAAGGGTTCAAATTGTTGACCTTGGGGTTCTTGACATTCACCAAATAACATTGCTGAATTGGATTGATTGTGCTGTTTCTGATTTTCTAAATGTTAACCAAAATTATTCTGTTAATGTGAAATTATGCAACTTTCGGCTCAGTTTCTGAGCAGGGTTTGTCACACTGATTTGTTAGGTGCATGCCTGTGTTACAAGTTACTGCCCATGTCATGGCTGAAAAAACTCTGTGGATAGGCTCACAACTGGTTAACCAAAACAGTACATAGTGAATTGTAAAATAGCGTGGAAGTGTGTTTTAGCACTGTTTTGATTCACTTGGATTATTTTCCTTTCACATCTCTGCTCTTGACTTCAGTCTTGTTTTATAGTGAAACAATATTTGTGGTTATTTAGATGGTACTCTTGAGGGTCATTGGGATTTCAATTTTATTCCCTTTTTATCTCAGTGGACAATCTTAATGAGTACCCTTTAAGATGACCCAACACTGCTACTGCTTATACACCGACTTTCAAAAAAAAAGTTAAAAGGCTGCATTTCACAGACACTCTTTCTTTTTAATTTGGCTTAGAAGGTTTGATGGCTGTACTTCTACATGTACCAGATTCTTATTTAATTTGCTGCCACATGACTTGTATCTTATGCTACAATGTACATGTTCTGCTATTACCTGTGTTTGTATCACAGTTTTGATAAATGCAAAAGTTATTGTATTTTTTGCATTGTTTTATCTGTTTTACTGTTGTGTTCTTTCTGTCTATATGGCCTTTATTTAATCCTGTATGTTAAAGTGTATTTTCGTAATTTTTATTGAAATAAATATTTGTGGAGCTCTTCTCCCCAGGTGTGTACTAAAACGAACCTTGGTTAGCTAAATTAACTTTGTAACTGGATCAATTCACAGGTGAAAAGGGGCTCTTGTCAGCTCCCTTGCCTGTAAAATTTGTAAGAATGGTTTTAAGTTGCCAACTTTGTATTTCTTAAATCACCTTGATTTTATTTGCAAACTGGGTAGTAATAATTTCACTGAGGATTGTCCTTGTGTATGAAATGCTGAAGTAGATGAGACAGCATTCTGAAATGTGAACATTAAATAAAAGAAGTTATCTGTATTGCAGGTGAAATGAATGTGCAGAGGTTTACTGGTTATTGAAAAAAGTAAGCTGTGTTTGTGCATCTGAAAGGACTTGTTCATAGCCCTTGAAATATGATGCATCGTTTGCATGCTTAAATATTAAAGCAGATTGGACAACGTTGTTCTGAAATGTGAACATAAAGGGGTTGGTGCTTTGGAAGTGAAGTGTGTTAAGTGATCGAGGCATTTGAACTTGGTACTTACAATGTTTTCTACTGCTGGCATTATGTAAACATTTTCATACTAAGTAAAATACTGTTGGCTTCACTTAATGTGCGGAAGAACTAGGCTTTCTACTTTTGTTTTCTTGGCTTCTGGTGTAAAGTATAGTTGTGAGGAACAATTTGATACTTAACTGACCCTACATTGGTGACTATTCTTGGTTGGTGTTTATGTTGCTGTGGTATCAGAGTATATGGAATATTTTTAGTGCCCTGAAAAACTGAGTGCTTTCTGTGAAGCTGTTTTGTGGATATTGAAAACCACTTTCATCTGGGGGTTGTTTGGTTAGCACAGAGGTTCAAGACTCAGAGCTGCTTCTTGTAGTACAGGGTGCAGGTTTTATTCCTTCTACCTTATTTTGCCTACTGTGCAACTGTGAGCAAGTTCCTTAACTGGACAGTGTTCCCTGGAAAAGGTACAGTTTTGTCCACTGGGCTTACCCAGTTAACAAATGAATAAAATGCAGAGTAGCAGTATGGCAGAAGCCTAAAACAAACTCAAATTGTATTTCTGGTGCTTGATAGTTCTTGTAACACATATCTTTCTTATCTTTGGGCCTTGTTTTGCTTTGCACTTTTAGTAATTTTGAGAATTGTTACATGATTTGTTTATTTTTTACCAGGAAGACCATCTGCTAGCACATGCAGTGAGACAAATAAGACACCTTGAAGAGTTGATGATTGGCGAACATGTATTTTTTTTTTTTTTTTAAGCATCAGAGATTAGTGGTAGGAATTTTATCTTGCATGTAACTACATGCTGCATAAATTAATTTGTAATGAGACAGAATGTTAGGGAAGAAAGTGGTGTAGAGCTGCAGGACTGCTGTAGTAGACCAGAGCAAACTGTTTAGAAATTGTTGACCCTTTTACAGAAATTGGTGTGCTTGCTAACTGTGTTTTACTTGTCTTGAAGAAGCAAGATTTTGGTAATTACATCAGTGAGGTTCTTTTCATATTTATTAGGATAGTGAATGAACTTTAATTTAAACTCCTGGAGTATGGATGTGTATTGATGGACGTGTTGCTATGTATGCACAACATAAGAAGTTATTTGTGTTAGGTGAATGGTTTTGAAATTGGCTGACTCTGTAGAAGTTCCCAACATCTCTCCAGCTCTGTCCCAACCACCTATTCATACTTCCTCTCTACACTCCACACATCGCACCTAACCTATTTAATGACGCCCCTCTCCTTTACTCCAAATTATAGAGTGAGTAACTCCATTTAATCTCAAATCAAAACAAAATTTAAGTGGGGGAAAATGCTCTCCAAAAAGGGAGTATCATTAATTCCTCATTATACCAAAATCTTTCTAGGCGGAGGCATTCACCCTAATCCTTTTCCCACCTATCACTGTGAACGTCAAGACATTTCTCTTCCACACACTACCCTAACTCTATAATGGTCAACCTCCAACTCCAATAATCTAACTTTTGCTGCCATAAATATTAGAAGCATAAGAAATCACACTACTGAACTACATGCCTAGATTACCAACATAAGCCAGCTACTTGGTTTAAACCCAGCATAAACATGAAATTAAAGCTCCCCGTTATGTCTGTAATGACCATATACAGTGGAAAAGTGGTGGTATTGCTTTATTTCCCAACAAGTACATTTCCCCTTAAAGCAAACCAATACTAAAATTCAGTTCAGCAGAGCTTCTTATTATAAAATCTCTCTTGGTGACAATACAACTGTACTGCATTGGATATCAATGAGAATTCCACAAGAAAAAGTGCCTACTAGGTGATGTGAACATCATTTGGTTGGTTCTTATAGCTATCATGCAGTATTTTGTATACTGTACTAATTGTTCCTTTTTTAATGGCAGCTTCTGTTCTAGATTCTACTAAAACTCTACCAGTGCTGGTCTTTTGGTTAGGACCCCCTGTTTTTTTTATCTTTGCCTATGCTCTGCCTTCCCTGTCAAAGATTGATGTCAATCTCTAACCTGCAGTCCAAATAAATTCTTGACGTCTTCTCATTCTGTTACCATTCTCTCTCTAGTTATTTGATTTCAGTGCTTTGGTTCCTTTGCCAGTTTTCTCCAGTAAATTCCAGCCCCGTCTTTCCTATTGTTTATATCCTTAATTGAAGTCACCCCTATCAGCAGATTCTCCTTTCTCCATTCCTCTGTTGGCTTAGATGTCCTTACATTGGCTGCTGCAGTATTCATTACAAATGAAGCCCACCATTCGGCCAGTTTACCAAAGTCTACCATTGCTTTAAGGTACGCTGAACGTCACCTACACACTCCTTGAATATAGCGTAGGGCATAAAGGTGACATTCAGGTGTACCATCCTCAGAACTACTTTGCTGCCAGTCTGAATGCTATTTTTAACAGTCCTCTGTCCGTTTTTGCCGTTTTTGTTTGTTTGGTTTTCCAATGATTACTCCTGTTTGCAGAAGTCCTCACCATTGCAGATAAGTACCCAGTTTCTGTGTATTTTGTTTCATGCTGTTTGGAGTTAGTCATCCAGGAAGGGTAAATGCTAGTGCGGGAGACTAATTCCCCATAAAGACTGCCACAATAAGTGTCTTTTTTGCCTAGGTACTACTCACGACCATACATCTCATTCAATTTTTCAGACATTTGCCCATAAAACTCATCGTAGTAGGCTTTCTTCCCTTTTTTTGTATCTTGAAAACCAGAGTCTTAAGCTTCTTTCTAAAGATGCCATGGATGGATCTTCCTGCTCCAAGGGTCAGCCATCGGGGAAGAAGGTGCATAAGGTAAGACCGTAATCTTCCACTGTTCAGCCTCTCCTGAGGTTATTATGAACTCGGAGGCTTGCTCGGTTGTTTTGTCAGATTCCGCTACCGTCTCTGGGTTGGAGTCCGGTGAGTCTCTGGTGGGCAACATGTCTGAGACTTTGCGTGGGGAACCACGGGTGACTATTTCCAAGGGGTCTAGAGGGGTTCCGTAGTTTCTCTTTAGGGAAGAGGTTCCTACTACAGTTATGGAATGCTGTCCTGAGTCTGGGCCTTCGCAGGTTTCTAGGATGGATATCCCCCTAAAAAAGAAATGGAAAACTAATCATGTTTCTTCTGCTCCTGGGGATCCACAAAGTGAGTGGCAAGCCTTTTACTCAGGGGTTGTTTAGAGCTTTACTGTCATTAAGGCCTCCTCAAGGGGTTTCAGTTTCTGTGCCTCCTTGGTCCTCTTTTTTTTTTTTCCCTAAAAGGCCCAGAGTATTGAATTCTTCTGAGGAAGAGGTGGATTCTGGTGATGAACTCCTTGCTTATTCTACCCAGATTTCTTCTTCTTTAGACTATGGGTCTGAGAAGGAGGACTCGTACTCTAGGTAATCCTTCTGAGGAAATTTCCTTTGGGGACACACTATCTAGGATGATGGAAAGTGTTGTGCTCAGGTTTTGGATATCCATAAGAGGTACTATGAGTTACTGCAGATGGAATCTCCTAAACCTGCAGCAATTCCTCCTGTCTTGGTTGCTTTAGTGGATGTTTTTTTTTCCAATGTCTCTAAAGTGCCCGATTCTCTGCCCCCTGCTTCCAAGATGTCTGATGGGCGTTGTAGGGTGCCTAAAGATTGTTCCTTTTTGTTTAAATGTCCTGCTGCTGACCCCTTTGTGGTGTTTGCAGCTTTTGATAAGCCTCAGTTGTTTCCTTTGTCCAAGTTACTGCCTTCTGACAAGGACAGTAGAAACATGGATAGGCTGGATAAGAAAGTTTGTACTTCGGCTACTCTAGCTTTTAGGGCTATTAATTATCAGGCCCATATCTCTAGGTATGTCTTGGCTCTTCTTTCTTAGGCTTGCCAGCCTCTTTCTGATCTTCCAGACTCAGAGTAAATCTTCTGCTCTTTCCTTGCTTGGGACTTCCTCTCAGGTAGTTCGTCATTCTATCAAATATAGTTATGAGGCAGCATATGCCCCTTCCAGGGCTGCTGCATTTGGTTAAATTCTGAGGAGATTCTTGGCTTAGGCTTCAACCTTTGCCTGATGATATTAAGGCTAAGTTGATGGATGCTCCTCTGGATAATAAACTTTTGTTTGGCGAAATGGTTGCTGGTTTTAAATCTGTTCAGGACAAGGGAAAGGCTTTACAGGAGCTTAAGCATATGTTTGTTTCTCCTGTGCCTAAATTTCAGCGAAACTACCCTTCTAAGCCAGGATCTGTTCAGACACTTCAGATGTGTGATGGGAGCAATGTTTGGCTCCCTGAGGTTTCAGGGAGTGTGGTCGCCTCGTCAGCAGAAGGAGCACATCAACATCAAAGAGATGATGGCTCTTATGCTGGCTCTTCAGGCCTTTCATCCTCTCTTCTCTTCGGGGCCTTTCAAGGTATTCACAGACTATACCACAGTCATATGGTATATCAACAAACTGGGGGGGGGGGTACGAGATCTTGCACTCTTTGCTGGCTGGCACTTCTGGTATGGGATCTGGCTATCCAATATCAGGTGACTGGTTCAGGCAGTTCATATTCCTTCAGATGAGAACGTTTATTGCAGACAATCTGTGCAGGTCCTTCACTCAATCCCACAAATGGATGCTTCACAGGGATGTGTTTCTAGACATTGTCTGTTTTGTGCCAGAGTCCCACTTCCCTCTACTTCTGCATCTAGCCAAGGGCAATCATCACAAGTTATCTCACAGGGTGGATCTCCTCACACAAGACAAGGGGTCTCTCATCCATCCCCACCTGTCTGCACTTCAGCTGACACTGTGGGTGATAGGGTTTTGATCCCTCATAGATGCCTTTTTTCTGACCGTGTGCTGCAGCTCCTGTAGGAGACAGGGAAACCTACTACCAGGAAATCCTACTTGTTTGAGAAGAGGGTGTCTTTCTCGTGACTTGGACCCACTTTCTGTGGATGTTCCTTTGGTGTCTCTCATTTGTATGAGTTGCTCAGTGCTAGTTTGGCCTGTTCTTCTATTAAGGCACACTTATCAGCTCTTTCTGCTTGTCTGCCTTTAACTCCCCTGTTAGCTTCTAGATTTGAGGCTAAGCAATTTCTTAAAGGCGTCTGTAATAGTAGACCTCCCAGGAAGCCCATTCCTCCTCCCTGGGATCTTCATTTCGTTCTGGAAAAAATGACAGGCTGCTTTTGAGCTTGCTGTTTCAGCTTCCTTGCAACATTGTTCTTGGAAGACGGTTCTTTTGTTAGCTTTTACTTTTGCCAGACTTGGTGCCTGAGTTGCAAGCCCTTGTGTATTGTCCACCTTTTTTGATGTTTCATGAGGACAGGGTGTCCTTGCGTACTAATCCTTCTTTCATGCCCAAGGTGGTTAATGAATGGTCAGTCAGTCTATTAATTTGCCTACTTTTTTCCCCCCTCTCAACAGTCCGACAGTGAGAGGGCGCTGCATACTCTAGATGTGAATAGACGGCTCATATTTTATTTGGTTAAAACTAAAGCTGTCAGAAAATCTGACCAGTTTTGTTTCCTTTCATCCTAGGTCTTTAGGTTTGGCTGTTTCTAAGCAAACTATTTCCACTTGAATTTCAAAGGCTATTTCTTTTTGTTACATTTTTCATGGTGAGAGCTTTCCTTCATCTGTAAATGCTCATTCTGCTAGAGCTGTGGCTTCTGGCTTTTTTAAGGCTTAGATGCTAATTCTGTTGAAGCTGCTACCTGGACTTCTGTGCATACCTTTACCAAGCATTACCAGTTGGGTGGTATCTTCAGAGCTAGGGTTGGTTTTGCCGATGCCATTCTTCATGGCTTCTTGGATGGCTCTGCTGCTGCTTCCTCCTCCCAAGTTTCTTCTTGAGCTTTGGCATTCTCCCATTTGTCATGAATACTGCAGCAGTGAATGTAAGGACATAGTACAGTTGTGTAAAATCTTACCATAACAGTAAATGTCCTTGCCCAAGCTGGTACAGTATTCACTCCCTCACTCTCTTCCCCTAGTGTCCCCACCCCTTCCTGGATGTACTGGTTCCCCTTGTTTTTCCTTTGACTGCTGTTCCTACTGGGTCAATCAGTTCTGAGGATGGTACACCTGAATGTATGCCCTACAATACGAAATGAGTCTGTAGGTGACGTTCAGTGTACCTTAAAGCAACTGCAGACTTTGGTAAACTGGGTGGATGGAGGGCTTCATGTCAGGGAATCCCATTTGTACTGAATACTGCAGTAGTAAAGGCAAAGACATCTACTGTTATGGTAAGATTTTACACAACTCTACTTTCTTAGAATACTTTCTGCTATTTTATGGATATTATAATCTATATGATTATTGTTCTCCTTAAAGGTCTGCATCCAAAATCCCAGTCTCTCTGTTTCTTGAGCTTCCCCCTGTTTCATCATCATCCCTTTCCACTTTGAATTGTAGGTCTCTGCTTGTGCTATGTATAGGAGCCTTAACTGTGTAGGTGTGAAATACCTCTTCAAATTGGGTAATCCCAGTCAGCCTTGTTCTATTGTAAGAATCCGTTTATCCCACTTGACTCTTGCCGTCCCCCCCCAGAAAAAAAAAAAACCTTTGGCTCCTTATTAATTTCTATCCACAACTACTTCTCTGGTTGATTACAAACAATATGCGCCTGACCTGTGTATAAGACTAAAGGGGCTAACAAGCAGTTAAAAATGTTTTATCTTAATATCTGTGTCAATATAACAAAGCTTTTACATTTCTCAGTTTTTGTATTATCTTTTGTTTTGTCTCTTCCCACGTATTCTTAGCTGCTGCACCGGAATCATTTTTAATCCTATACTCCTAAATATTTCATTTTATCATGTCTCATAAATAAGGATACTGTTGAACCAATTTGTGCGTGGGTACATAATTTACCGCTATTTCCTTTGTTTTAGCTTCATTAATTTTGTATCCCAAAAAGATTTGAAACTGTCTGAAAATGTTCCACAACAGTGTAATGCCCTTTACTGCTTTTGTCTGGTATAAACTAATATCTGCAAGTAGAGCCAGGTTTTTCTTGACTCTCATACCAATTATGTCCTTTAATGGTTCTAAATATAATGCAAATAAAGGGGAAAGAGGACAACTCTGCCTGGTTCCGCTGCTCAAGCCGGAATTATCAGAGAAGACATCGCCCACTTTAATTTTCAGTTCTGATCCCTAATAATCAACCTCGTAATTTTATCAGGGAATGCAAATACTTCCATTGCCCTGCTCATACTATCATAGAACTTCTGAAATATTTCTAATACCTCTACAGAATCCCTTGTAACCTTCCTTGTTATAGGCTCTCAGCTTGGCAACAGCCCTTTCTACTTTCTGTTGCTCGAGTTGTGCTAAATGTTTTTGTGCCGTAGAGTTCTAAAAAAAAAACAGTTGGTCAACGGCAGTCTTTCTAAAGTCATGCATATTGTCAAGGTAATCTCTCTACCATTCTGCAGTTGCTCCTCCTCTTGTTCTGAGAGACTCCCCCTACTCTAAAAAGTCACAAACAGAAGTCCAAATCCACTGGTGGTAGCCAAATAATTTATTCTTGAACAAAATGAGTGCTTTCGTCTTGAAAGACAAGACTTCATCAGATAACTCCATAACATTATGCTTAATCCTTTTATACCATGTCTCCTTAATACAATTAAAATCCAATTAAAATTTAAAGTCATATAGTCCCTTGTCAAGTCGGCCATCACAAAAAACTTACTAAAGTTTCCCTGTTGTACATAAATTTTTAAATATTTAAAACACTTTTTTTATATTTTTGTTTTTATTTTTAACCAAAATAATGAAAATGAAATTTAAAACAATTGATTATCACACATAATAAACATGGTTGAATCACTCAACAATCAATGCCCAGACTATCTTTGCCTACATTTCTAATGCTTTTGCCAATAACACTGGTTTGATGGTAATGTACTCCTTCAAACCTGGGGGAGAATTTAGATTTTAACCTTAAACTGCCATTTCAATTCTTTATTTAACAACAGATTTTTCACATCACCCCCTCTTGTGTTTGTTCCAACCATGTCTATTATACCAAATTTTAAACCTTTAAAAACCAGGGCATGTTGAAGAATGTTTGTAAAGTGCGCTAGCCTCCTTTTTGTTTTTAATGTCATAAGCATGTTCGTACATTCTGTCCTTCAAAGCCCTCTCAGTTTTTCCAACATAACATGCTGGACAGTTTCTACATGTTGCTAGATACACTATCATTCTTGTATTACAATTTCCCCTTACAATATTTCACTCTACTCTGCATCCCATTTTGTAATGTTATACTGTCTTCCCTGTAAATGTTTGAACATTGCTTGCAATGACCACATACAGTGGTCGCCCTCTTGACACTAAATTTTGATTTTTTGCATCTGTTCAAAAATACTCTTAAAATTTATTCCTCCTCTTGTTCTGAGAGACTCCCCTACTCTGCATAACATTTTTCAGTAGCTTTAAACAATTCTGTTTTTACTTGTCAACCGTATCCTCCCCTTTTTTTTAATTTCCACCCTATTTTTAAACTCCATTCTAATTTTATCCCACTCCCCATTCCTTAACTTCCTCTCTTTATAACAGATGGGTAGGAAAGCGCCAGTCTCTCATATTTTTATTTCATTACCCTCTTTTTTTTTTTTTTTTATTATTTTTTATTTTGGTTATTGGCACATGATCTGAGATAGTCTTTGGGTACATATCAAGAACTTCAGTTAAATTGCATGTTACTGTGAAATGTAAATTCTGTCTAGCCTAGCCCAGTTTTTGTATCTTGGGGAATAATATGTAAATTCACTCAAACTCCTTCCATACCACATATTTTCATAAATTTCTTCAAACGTCTACCCTACATTGTACTTTCCCTTCCTGGCCCACCAGGCACATCTTCACTGCTGCAGATGACATTCCACTCCCCACCTAGAAGTAATATTCCTTGCTGAAAGCTGATTTATTTTTCCTAGAGTTTCCTTAAGCTCCATTATAGCAGTTTTAGGTGGAATATAAATACATGCAAATGTAATCATCCTCCCTTGCCAGTAGCCCCTTAGTACTACAAAACTACCATTATTATTTTTTTATCCTCTTCTGTCACTATTGCACCTCCTCTTACAATTAATACAAGTATTCATCTTTTTTCCCTTGTCCCAGGTATTACGCTGAATAACCATCCTCAGAAACCTTTCTTTATCAAATTCATATGTTCAGTTCTTTCCAAGTATCTCTCCTGTAGCATAGCTATCTGCATTTTTTAAAATAGTTCACTATTCTTTCTTTTTTGTATTTTATCTGAGAGGCCATTGACATTTTAAATACATTACAGAAAGCATCATTGTGTTTCTTGTCATATCCATTTGAGCCTGTCACATCTTACAAAACTTTTTGTTCTACAGAAAGCCGTCAAACCAAAAAAAAAAAATACAACCCTAATACTCCCTTAAAACCAAACATACACAACTATGTATGTCTTCAAATATTGAAGTTTTACTCTTCTAATAGGAACAAATGTCTGAAACTCGAGACTTGAGTTAACTTTTTTTTTTTTTTTTATCTATGCCAAGACACATGATGCAGCCCGTGCTTCTACTAAGTGCTGCCTGGTTAGTCTTTATAGCTCTCCCAGTTGGGAAAACATCTGAATGCTTTCAGGGAATGTTTATCTCCTAGCCAGTTTCTTTTATCAGATTGTAGCCAGTTTCTCTTTATTTGATTGGCTCCATGGGGACATGAGGACCAGATACAGAACTGCTACCAAGCACACCTATTTACTAGAAGAAAAGCCGTGGATATCCTTTTTCATTTACTTTCTCTTAAAACTTGTTGCTAGGTCAAGCTAAGGGCCTTAATCCAGTCATTCCCCATGCAAGAATGAGGAAAAGCACTTTAATTTTTCTTTTGTCATAGCCTAGTATGAACCTATCTGCCCTAGGGCATTTATAAGCCTAGCCAGAATGTGTTTGGCTTTCGCCACCCATTTTAAATTTATTTTGCTATGCCCTTTTTCGAGGTTAGTATACTGTGCCTCTGTCTAACAGTGACACAGAAGTGATACCCGGGGTAAACCTACGATCTCCCATCCACTCATCAAGATTCCTCTTGAAGCGAGTCAATGAGGGACTCTGCCTAACCCGGACTGGGATTTTATTCCAGAGTGAAGGAAGCCTCTGGGTTATGAATCTGCCCCTCCAGCATGTCCTATTTATTTCAGTGCTGAGGTTCAAGTCTCTCGAGCGTAGGCTCGATGGGATTTGGATTTTCTGAGTTGCAGCATGTCCATTAATTCCGAGTTGGACATGGCTTTATACGTCAGGCACAGATCGCCTCTGAACAGGCGGTATGCCACTGAGTAGAGCTGGAGTTTCTTTAACCGGGCAGCATATGGCATCTGTTTGAGCCCTTTGATCTTTTTGGTGAGGTACTTTTGGGGTCTTTCCAGTTGCTGCAGGTGTCTGGTAAGGTACATCCCAAAAGGGGCATTGTACTCAATTATGGGCCTGATGAGGGATGAGTAAAGAGGCACGATGACCTCCCCTGATCTAGATGTGAATCCCTTCATGATTAGGTGGGCTACATAAAATGTTTTTCTAACCACTTTGGCCACGTGGTTGTCAAATGAGAGATTGATATCAACTTGGGTCCCCAGGTCCCTAATTACTTCTTCTGTACTTAATGGATTACCACCTATGTGGTAATTTGTGGGCACTTTGTTTTGCCAAAGGGATGACTATACGCTTTTTGGCATTTAGCTTGAGGCCATGGCTCTGGCACCAGTTGTCTGTTTGTATGAGGCCCTTTTGGAGGATGCTTGTGTCTGCTGGAGAGTCGATTATGGCGCCCAGTTTGCAGTCATCTGCGAACTTGGTCAGCCACAGTCCTTCCGTGTTGGCCTGTACCTCCGAGAAATATATACCGAACAAGAGAGGTCCCAGGACTGAGCCTTGTGGGAAACCACTTGTAACTGGCTTGGAGTCTGACATGGCTCCAGCAATTCTAACCATGTGGGTTCTGTCCTTGAGCCAGTTTGCAATCCATCTAGTGACATAGGGGTTTATATTTAAGCTGGTGAGCTTATCTATAATGCCCGAGTGGGGTATTGTATCGAAGGCTTTTGCGAGGTCCAGGTAGGCTGTGTGGACCACCTTCCCCTCGTCAGTGGCCTTGGTGACTGTTTCAAAGAAATCAACCAGGTTTAAGAGGCAGGATCTGCCCTTAACAAAGCCAAACTGGGTCTGTAGGTCCCCAATATCTTTATTTATGAGGTCCATGATGATCCTTTCCATAGCTTTGCAGACCAAGCTAGTCAGGCTTATGGGGCGATAGTTTCCAGGATCCATTGAGGCACCACCTTTATGGAGAGGGACCACTGTTGCTGTGTGCCACTCTTTGGGCACATATCCTGTAGTAAGGCTGAGATTGAACAGTAGTTTTATGTTTGGGTTTAGCTCTTCTTGGAGTTCATGTAGGACGCAGCCAGGGACACCGTCTGGTCCCATTGATGCTGTGTTTTTTGCTTTGGAGAGGATGGCTCTTACCTGAGCATCTGAGATGTCAGGGGGGCAGCACTCTGCTGGGATAGATATTTGCCCTTTTGGTGGGGAGGGGGGGAGAAGTTTGCGCTGAACCTGTCAGCTAGGATGTTGGCAATGTCTGTGGGTTCAGTGTATTTTCTGTCATTTTGGACTAATTCTGAGCATATCTGGGAATTACCACCCAGGTTCCTAACATAACTAAAGAAAGCCTTGTGATTATCCTTAGTGTCCTGTGCAATTTTTCTCTCGAAGCTGGCCTTAGACAATTTTATGAGTGCCCGTAGTTTTTTGATAATACTGATCAGTGATGCCTTCCCTTTTTGGGATTTTGCTCTATCATTTAGTAGCTTCTTCCTTCTGTTGTATAGTTTGTTTATGGATGGGGTCCACCAGACAGGACGTCTGCCTTTGGAGGATTGGGTCTTGGTTTTATTTGGGATCGCATGATCCATGCATTCCTGAAGGTGTTCATAGAATGCGTTTATAAAGGATTCTGCGATCTGGGCCGTATTTTCCACAGGCCCGGAGGCTTTGAAGGATTCCACCTCGGTTTTGAGGAGTGTGAAATTTGCTTTAGAGTAGTTTTTCACTGTAGTTTTCTGGGCAGGGGGTGGGGTTGGGATGTGAATATCTAGTGAGATTAGTTTATGGTCTGATCTTACCAGTGAGGGATACACTTCTGGTCTGGAACATAGAGTCCCCATGTTGGTGATGATCAGGTCCAGTATGTTTTCCCCTCTTGTGGGAGTGGTAACAAGTTGTTCCATAGCATTTGAGTTTATAAATTCTAGGAACCTTTGGGCTAGGGTGTTGGAGCTAGAGTAATGCTCCCAGTCTATGTTTGGGTAGTTGAAGTCGCCCAATATAATGGTGTTTGGAGAGACCTTCATATTTTCCAGTGTTCTCAGGAAGGCCGAGTGGGGTTCCTGGGTTTGGGAGGGTGGTCTGTAGCAGGCTATAAACTGGAAGGCAGTTTTACCCACTGTTAGTTGCACATGGATAGTTTCTGATGCTTCGTGCTTTGCCACCAACCTGGAGGTGTGGGTATCTTTGATGAATATCGATACTCCCCCTCCTATTGTGGTTCGGTCCAAGTTTTGGGGCCGAAAAGCATGGTATGAGGTATAACCTGGTAGTGCTGGGGTGCTCTTGGGAGCCCTGAATCAGGTTTCTGTTACTGCACAGATATCGATGTTCTCCATGCTAAGGAGAGTTTCGAGTGCATGCATCTTGAGGTTTAGACTTCTGGCGTTGAGTAGCATTACTCTTAGTTTCTTATCCCTTGTGATACCTATGGAGGTGGGTTTGTCTTTTGAGCCTTGCCTAAAAAAGGCACTATGGGGGTAGCAAGAGCCTTTGCTAATATCCGAAAGCCCAGGGGTGACAGGTGCAAGCCGTCCCTAGCGAAGCATCGTGGCTTGTCGAGCATATCATCCCAAGCTGACAGGCATTGGATCCCCTTTGAATGACACCAGTACTTAAGCCAATTGTTGAAATTGATCATCTTGTCTTCATATTGTGGCATCATTCTTGGTGAGGGTAAGATGCTACTCAAGATCAGGGTCATACCGGCCTGGGCTACATGCTCAGAGAGCTCCTTTATGTCTCTCTTCATGTAGTCCAGGGAGGAACGTCTCGGGTCATTCACACCAGCATGGACAATGACTGAGTCATATTTGTACTTGCCTTGGAGTGACCTAAGTGCTTGTGTTATGTGGCGGATCCTAGCGCCCGACAGGCTGCTCACCGTGACCCTCCTTGTTCAGCCTGGTGAGCGGGACGTCAGTGTGCCTGACGATAGTCACCTATTACAAGTGTATCAGGTGTGTTGTTTAGTCTTAAGGGCTGTGACTGTTCGGCACACTGGCTTTCTGAGATGTGTTGCACGTGATTTGTTTTGGGGTAACGGTTGCTTGGGTGTCTGCTTTGGAGGTCTCTGCTGCTTAGGCAGGTCTTTATTTAGAGCCTCCGAGTCTGTTTTTGTGTGATTATGTGTTTGGTTTGCTGTCGTGGTAGGTCTATGTGAGACTGGAATTGTAGTGAGTGTGGTTTCCTTCTCCTTCTGACTGGTTATGCCAGTACTGAGTTGAGAGAGCTTAGCCTCCAGTTTGGCTATATGGTTGCATCTCTCTCATGTGTTGGAATCTGTTGGGAGGAGGAGAGGGTTGTCTTTGTACATGAGGCAGTTGTAACATTGCCTCAAGATTCCCAGATTCACCAGCTGGACCAGAGAGGAGATTGACAACTGACCTTTGAACATGCTAGAATAATATTGGGAATTCCTTAATAATTGAAAACAAGGGCCAGTGGGGAGTGAGGGTGTAGTGCTTTTAATTTTTAGTGCTGACTTATATAATTGCTTTAGTGAGCAAGTGCCAGGTAACTTAAGTGCAATGTGTTACAGGTAACTTAAATGCAAAAACGACAAACAGTAACTTTCTTTCAAGTGAAACAAGGAAATAAGTACAGTAAGCAATGCAGATATCACTAGTGATCCACAGAAGCGCTGAGAAGCCACGTATTAGGTGGAATTAGCGTTCCGGGGAAATAACAAGCATATAAACAAAGCTAGATTCAGCAGGCCTGGATCTAGTCCATGCTACAGCAAACAAGGTGTACCAATTTCACTAAGATACAGTTCAAATATTCGGGCACTATAAACCTTTAACCAGAAATTCCCAGCTCAGAAGGGCAGAGTCCAGCCTCTTCTCCCACAAGAGTGCAGACCACGAACCTTCTTAATGTAAATCAACTGATTTGAAGCCCAAGTGCTTAATCCAAAAGACTTAGAATGATAGCTACACTTTAATCAAGTTACTACCAAGCAGTAATGAATACAATTGAATACTTTAGAGAATGCCTGGATTAGTGCTGAAGTTACACAAACAAAGCTAGATCCAGCAGGCCCGAATCCAGTCTATGCCACAGCAAACAAGGCGCACCAACTTCAGTAAGAAGCAGTTCAGATATGCATGCACTATAAGCCTTTAACTAGAAATTGTGCAGACCACGAACCCTCTTAACGTAAAATAACTGGCCTGAAAGCCCAAGTGCTTAAACCAGAATTAATACACTTTTAGAATAACAGACACTGAGCCCTCAATCAGCAGTTCCCAACCTAGAAGGATGTAAGCTACCTGTTCTGCCACTACAGTGCAGACCACAAACCCTCTCAGTGCAAAACAACTGGTCCGAAGCCCAAGTGTGTAAACCAAAAGGCTTAGAATGAGTTACACCAAGCAGTAATAAATACAATTGAGTACTTTTAAGATGATGCAAAAGTAAAATAAAGTAGGTAGAAACACAAGTACAGTAAAAGCAGATGAATTTTTTTTTTTTCTGAACAAGTGCTGAGATCAAAGAAACAGATTTGAGTGCTGAAACTAGAAAACTGGCTAGTTATAAGGAAAAAAAACTAAGCTAGAAGGCTTCCTCCAACACAGAAGGGCTTGGGGCTCAGAAGCCTACAAATAGTCTATACCACTTAACAGGAAAGGCAGGAAACGAGCTTAAATTTTTTTTTTCTGTTTCCCAGATGCTCTCTTTGTACACAGTAGGAGTGCCTGAAATCAGAATATGATCTCACTGCACTCAGTTGAGTGAGCAAATGAGATGGGCCCAGAAGGAGTATCCAAACACAAATTTACAAGAGGGGTGGGCAGTTTCAAGGCCACTAAGATTTGTAGAGCAGAGTCAAAACTTCCAGTTCAGTTAATATTCCTGCAACACAGTTAAAATCATTTTAAATACTGTATTTTTTTGAAAAAAAAAGTGCAGATAAAGGTACTTAAATTCTCTTATATGTCCAGTTGAATACAGCAAGTTCTTAGCCGGCCAAAGCTGAGGTTTTTAAGCTTTATGCTCTTTTAAGCAGACTTTTACATTGCCGTGCCTCATTTGTCACCTCATCTGAATATCTGTTTAAAGCTTTTTCCCAGCATTTTTTTTTTGTTTGATATACTCCCATCAGTGTTTTATTTATTGTAACCAGGTCCGTCTGCAGTTGTCTTATGCTTTTTTTCCCATAGGTTACTGGAAGTCATATCTGGAGCTTGCATTGTGTTTTGCTGAACGGCTGCAGTACTTTTCCCAGTCAGTGGTCAGTGTTCACTGTTTTTTTCCCTAACCTCTTGTAACCGGTTTTCCTTCAGGTCTTCTATTTCTTTTTTTCCTGGCATTCAGGCAGTGCACTTACTAGTCAGTTACTGAAACTTACCCAAACAAGTCCACTGGCCTTCTCTGCTGAGTTTCTGTTTTCACACTGGGAGAGCAAGAATTAAGCTGTTACTCAATGTGCAGCCATCTTGGAAGTCAATTACTCTTAAACTCAAATTATGCTCTACTTCAGCTAATGATTTTCCAAGCAAGTAGCATTGTCTATCCTGTCTCAATCCTTTTAAATAGGTCAGCTCAGGAGTCCTACTTTCCCCCTCTCTTTGGAAAAAGTCACACATTATCCGTCTGCACAAAAGGGGAAATTCAGCAGATGTTACTTACTTTGGACTTAAATCAGTCTCATTACCCCCTTCTCCAAAGTACTTGAAAAATGCATTCAAAACAATTGCTAAACTATCTTCTGCTGGAAGAACTCCTATCCCCACTCAGCATGGCTTCCGTCCTTCCTATAGTACCAACTCTGCACTTCTAACCTATATATAGATACTGTCAGTAAATTTGGAGATAATGGTAAACTAGTCTTCTCGTTATTTTTAAACTTGTGTAAAGCCTTTGACAAGGTTTGTTACAGCAAACGTGTCTCTCAGACCACCCCTGTATGGTTCAAAAGCTACCTGTTCAATAGGTATGTCAGTAAAATGGTACTCCACCCTCTCTCTATACCTTTGTCACCACTGGTATACCCCAAGGTTATATCCTTGGTCCCCTCTAACATTCTGACCGCCCTCCACACAACAGCTCTCCCTAATACAGCACGCATGTAGCCGACTCCAACCTCATTTGCACATTTGACAGCATGGCACGTGTACAAAATTTATTCAGGAAGCTTTAACGGCCACTGAGACATGCCTTTGTAAGTCACAACTCGTGCTCAAACCCCCCCCCCCCAATACCCTTTCTTGATAGTACAACTATTGAAGTCACTTCTCCATGGGACATCGTTAGGGATGATAGTGGATGATCTTAAAAATTTGACCTGCGTATACAAAACTGTATAAAAAAAAATCCTCAAGAACTAGGAATGTTTTACAGATCCAAAAACTTTATCACCACTGCAACTAAAACTACTCTTGCTGCTACTTATCTCCTCCCCATACTTCTTTATGATGATCCCATCCTCGGTAACCTCAAGGCATCACAAAATTCAAAACATGAGCAATGGTGTAACAAAGTTGCTAAATTTGCAGGAAATACCCCTTTCAGAACACACCACTCTACAGCACTAAAAAGCCTAAATTGGTTAGAAATACCCCATCAACTAACACATACACTGCTTATCACCTGTAAAATTATTCAGCATACATCTGCTTGCCCAGCACTAAATACCATTTTGCACAACTATGTTTCTAGTTGGTAATTACAGTCAAATATCGAAAACAGCCTATCTGTCCACAAACCTATAAAATCTGCTGGGCATTGTCTGTACTTGTACCATGTTGCTAATGTCTGGGACTTCTTATCTGTATCCATCAGGTCAGTACCCTTTTTCCTAGCCTTCTAAACTATTCTGAAAGACTACTTCACCAAAGTCTGGCTCTGTTCTTTCTCAACACCATGCTAAACTATATCCCTAAATGTGAACAAGTACATATTTATGCCTTGCATCTCTCTACTCTCTGTTTCTCTCTCCCCAGGCTTTCTTTCTAATTATACAACAACCCCCCCATTAATATTCCAAAACATGCATGCTGATTGGTCAGCATGCAAGTTGTAAATCAGAGTTATAGTAATGGAAAAATGTCCTGTCGCCTGGACTTTTTCCATTAGTATAACTCTCTCTTCCGTTGCTGAAAAAAAAAAAAAAAAAACACAAGATCTCTGTTGCTTTTTACAACCTGTCTCGCTATGTTAAATGAGTTTAACATAGCGAGGCAGCTTTAAAAAAGTAACGGAGATCTTTCTATCTCCTTTGCTTTTTTTTTTAAGGTGTCTCGCTATGTTAAATGGGTTTAACATAGCGAGACAGCTTTAAAAAAAAAAGCAACAGAGATTCTCAGTTGCTTGTTTTTAAGCTGTCTCGCTGTGTTAAACTCCTTTAACATAGCGAGACAGTTTGTAAAAAGCAATGGAGATCTTGCTTTCTCCGTTGTTTTTGCCCACAGCTCTGATGTACTGCGTAAGCATACACATGCGCAGTACATCAGAACTGCCGCAGAATACCAGACAGCTGCGGAAGGGCAGCAAGGAGGCATTATACAATGCTATTATGTAAGAAAAGTAATTATTTTGTTTCTTAAATAATGCATTGTATAATAGCAATAACCCACTTCTGGGTGTGGGTAATGCTGGATTTATCCACGGTTGTCTTTGTTTGGCCACTTGGGCTTCGCCCTCGTGACCAAACCACACCAACCGTGGGTAAATCCAGCATTACCCACACCCAGGCGTGGGTTATTGCTATAATATACCACAAAGCTGCTTTTATCTCATTTCATATAGCAATTCCTATTTGTATTATAGTAACATGCCTTTAGTTTCTCTTTAAACTGGATAAAGTCATTGTCATGTAACTTGTATCTATTTTTAACCAAGATTTCATATCTCTAATTTGGTATAATTAAACCATAGGATTTTTTAATTATTTTTGAAAGTTATAAACTTGTTAAAATGTGTTGTAATACTTTGAAGATTTTCTTCCTGTGCTTCCTTTGAAAATAGGCTGCTACCTAGTCGGCCTTTCCTAGTAATCAAATGTCAGTAAATAAGTAAATAAAACTTGGAATATTTCTGTACTGATTAGTTTGAAGAGAGTGTTGAGCACATGAATTGTAGAGAAAGGGATATTGTCATTTTGATAATTGATATATTGCTAAGGAGTGAGATTGTACTGCTTGAACACCAAAGGAGGATGGGTTTGAGTGGAGGAGTGATTTGAGGAAACTAAGCATTTTCCTCTTGATGGAAGAAATGTAACATTTTAAATAGGTTTTGTATGGTATAAGTTGTCTGGATTGTTTGAGTGCTACTATTTTGGAGGAAGTTTGTAGATTTTTTTTTTTTCATTTTTCAGAATTGCATTCCTTGATTTAGGATACTGCAGTTTTAAGTTAGTGTTCCAAATTAAATATAAAGATATGTAGGAGTGAAAGAAATTATGAGATTTGCAGAAGTCGGTCTAATAGAATTGGATATTTTTGAACCATATGCTCTTTCCCCGTAGTTTGTTGAAATATACACCTTGATACTGTCCAGCTGAAAAATGCTCATCTCAATTTGGGCTAAGTAGTTGGGTCAATTTACTTGTAAGTCCTAGTCTGCTTTTGCCGTAGACTGTAATGGTCTGGCCTTTAAGGAAATGAGGAATGTTGGTTCTTATAATGATAATAATTAGCATTTAGTTAAGACTGTAGCCATGTTTGGCATTTATTTGTAAAGTGTCATTATAGTCGAGGTGGTAGGCATAAGGCTGAACTTATTTTATTTATTTTTTTATTTATTTACCAAGAAATGCCAACTAGACACAGGTCCTTTTCAGTGGAGGCCTGGGGAGAAAAGCTCCACAAATAATAAGTTACATACATGAGTAAGTTGAGTTTACAGTAAAGAATGTGACATACAATAAAAAAAAAAAATAGGTGCATGCAAAAATAAACCAGCAATACTTGAGAGCATGAGTGATTCGTAGATGTAGACTTAGCAATACCTGACTAAATGTGCAAATAGTACATAAGGTCTAATTTGCTCAGTATTAGTAGCAGCTAATAAAACTTCAGACAGATATACTTTTTTTTGGATTAGAATAAGGGCCGAGCCAGTGCATTATTAGTGCAGTCTTGAAGAGACTGCTGGAAGGTAGTGTGGTTATCAAGGGGGGGAGGTTATTCCATTGTTTGAATATGGCACAGGAGAATAGAGCTTCTCCTGCTGAGTTTTTGGCTTTGGTGATGAGTAGATATTTGCTGTTGGAACGTAGGAGTCTAGAGGGGCAGAGTTGGAGAAGGTTTTGAAGTGATGGGATTTTGTGAGGGTGGTTTACTAGTTTGTGGGCAAATGAGAGAGGATTCAGGTGAAGAAGTTGTGGGAGTTCAAGCCAGTCTAGTTCCCTAAGTGAGATACAGTGGTGGCTGCGGTAGGATGTTTGAGTGTCTAAGGTTGGTAAGTATTGGAGAGGTGTAGAATAAGGTGGAAATTAGTTGGGAATTGGCAATGGTAGTTCTGGCTGTCTTGGTTGGGTATTGTTTGTTTCTATACAATGCACCAAGTTTTTTGTGTACTACTTTTTTATGGTAAGAGAGATGTGGATGTCAAATTTGAGATCATCTCCACTCCAAGGAGTTTGGTGTGATCTGATGGGGAGATGACTGTGTTGTCTTTGGCAAGAATATTGAAGTGGGGGGAAGCTTGAATAGATTTGGAGGGTTGGAAGATGAGTTTGGTTTTGCTAGGATTGAGTAGAAGCTGGGTATTTCATAGCCGGCTTTCTACTGATGAGAATGCCTCTTGTGTGATCTTTTGGAGTTCTGGTAAGGTGAGGGCAGAGCAGAGGGCAGAGCAGATGAGGGTGGAGTTGGCTGCATACTGTATGAGAGAAGCATGTTTGGTGGAAGTATGTAGGTTGTTGGTGAATAGAAAGAATAGTAGGTATCCAAGGATGGAGCCTTGGGGAACACAGGGTGGAGTTGGCTGCATACTGTATGAGAGAAGCATGTTTGGTGGAAGTATGTAGGTTGTTGGTGAATAGAAAGAATAGTAGGTATCCAAGGATGGAGCCTTGGGGAACACAGAGTAACGGGAAGATGAGGAGATATGTCATACTTCCAAACAACAATTTGTTGGCGGCAGGTCAGATAGCTGTGGAACCAGTTGGCTGTATGGGAAAAGGAAAGATTAGTGAGAATGGAGAGTAGTATTTTGTGAGATACCATGTCAAAAGCCTTTGGTAGATCCAGAAATGTAGCGGAGAACAAGCCATTGTTTCTATGATGGATAGTGTTGGTGAAAGAGAGCAAAGCGCTAGTAGTACTGTGGTATGGCCTGAAGCCATGTTTGGTTTTGGAGATGAGCTAGCCCAGTACCAACCTATGAACCTATCTGCCCGAAGGCATATATTAGCCCAGCCACGTTGTGTGGTATTCACCGCCCCTTTAGTAGTTCCCTAGACCCTAGTACTAGCAGCTAGTACCCTTGGCCCTTATCTAGTAGTGCTGTTGGTGTGATCCCCGGTGTGAACTTTGTTACCCATCCACTCTCATCAAGGTTCCTCTTGAAGAATGATAGTGAGGGGCTCTGTCTTATGTAGATCGGGACCCTGTTCCATAGTAAGGGAAGTCTCTGCGAAGGGAATCTATCCCTCCAGCATGTTCTATTCATTGTTGTGTTGAGGTTTATATTCCTAGAGCATGTAGCTCGAGTAGATTTGGTTTTGCTAAGATGGAGTATGTTCAACAATTCTGGGTTGGACATGGCTCTGTACGTTAGACAGAGATCGCCTCTGAGAAAGCGGTATGCAACAGAGAACAGTCTTAGCTTTTTCAATCGTGCTGCATAGGGCAACTGTTTGAGGCCAGTAATCCTCATGGTTGGGTACCTCTGTGGTCTCTTCAGCTGCTGGAGATGTCTAGCCAGGTACAGTCCAGTTGGTGCATTGTACTCCGTAATGGGTCTGATGAGGGAAGAGTAGAGGGGCACCATTACATCCTTAGATCTTGATGCGAACCCTTTCGTGATCAGATTGGTCACATAGAAGGATTTTCTAACCACTTTGGCAGCATGGTTATCAAAGGAAAGCTGACTATCTACTTGAGTCCCTAGATCCCTTATTATTTCTTCAGATTTCAGGGGATTACCTCCTATGTTGTAGTTTGCGGGTACTCTGTTTTTTCCAAAGGGGATTACTACGCATTTTTTTTGCATTTAGCTTGAGACCATGGCTTTGACCATGCATCAGTCTCATTTAGGCCCTTCTGGAGGATCTCCATGTCGGCTGGAGACTCTGCAAACTGGGTGCTATAATAGTCGTCTGCAAACTTAGTCAGCCACAGCCCTTCCGTGCTTGCCTGTACTTCTGAGAAGTATATGTTAGCTAGGAGGTAGTTTAGGACCAGAGAGAGAATGCATTTCTGAAGTATCTTAGAGAGTGTGGAAAGGATTGCAATGGGGTGGTAAGTGGAAAGTTTGGTGGAGGAGCATCCTTTGTGGAGGGGAATGATGTGTGATATTTCCACAGAGAGGGTACATAGCTTTCCGATATGTAGTGGTTAATTAATATGGAAGTTGAATAGGCGAGGGCATCAGCTGCTATTTTCAGGTATTCTGGGGGGAAGGTTGTCAGTGCCAGTTTTGTGAGCTTAAGTTTTGACAGAAATCTTTTTATATAGGAGCTGGGAACTGAGGAGAAGATAAAAGCATGGGGTGGATAATTAGGGTTGGGAGTGGGGAGAGTGGATGAGGGCTATTGTTGTTTGTCTAAGTTTAGAATGGTTTCAGTGAAGTGTTTGAAAGAGTCTGCGATATTGCTGGAGGAGGGGGGGTCTACTTTTGCCTGGGTGGAGGATGGAGTTTATCATGGACCAGAATTGTTTAGGGTTGTGGTGGGAAGAGTTTAGGGTGGACTGATAGTGAAGGGTTTATGGCTAAACTTAGCCATAAACAATCATACAGGCAACAAATACCCATTGTCTAACAGCTATGGATTGCATAGAAAGTCTGCTTGATATCTCTGTTTAGACATTTGGCCATTTGTTTAAATTATTACTGTCCCTGAATGTTCTCACCCATCGGTTCAGATTTGTTAGATTTGTGTAGTAAAAGAAATTTGTAAGTGCAAAGAATCCTGTGTGTACCAGAAGATTTGTTCATGATCTACCTGTTTTCTGTTTAGTTATCTTTAGTCTACCCATCTTATTTAAACTGTAGTACAGGTTAGGAAAAGTGATTTCCCCATTTGTGTACACATTCTGTATATGGAGTTATGAGAATCTTTGTTTCACAAACAAAACTACAACTGATGGTCTCCTGCATAATTTGTTTACACAGGTTGATATAACTGTTATTTTTGATGCAACTGGAAAGCTGTGTACAAATAATTTTACTGCAGTTTAAAAGCATTTTTACGAGGAAAACTGCAGTTGTATTGCAGGAGAAAATACTAGAAATTAAATGACAGAATATGCAGTTGCTTCTGTGTACAGTGTTGATCAGTTAGAATTGGATCCCTGATACTGGGTTATATGCTACATGAGTTACTGAGGTAATCTGTTGGATTTCTCAAGTTATGCAGCCACTCCGGCTCAGCCACTGTTAAGTTTTTTTTTTTTTGTTAATGTACTTGACGGCCAGTAGATAGACAAATGTGTGGTGTTCATTTTTTTATGTTGAAACAACATTTAACATATGCCGTGGTTACATGTTGACATGTCCATTTTAAAGCATGCACTTGTCTTGAGGAGAATTTCAGTTTTATGCAAGGATGTTATTTTGCAGCTTCTCAGCTAGAGCGTCTTCTGCGTGGCGACATGCGTGAATGGGCATACCTTCGTTGAAGGTTGTGCGTCAGGGCTGGTAACTCGGCATGTAAAAATCAACTACCAATCCTTAGCGGACAGGAGTTCCGCTGTGGTGACCCCTAACCGGGAAAAGACGAAAGACACAACAACAACAACTAACAGCATGGCATAAAACTTAAAATGTTTGCAACTTTGTTCCAGGTGCTGTCCTCTTAAAACAAATGTGTGAACTAACTGACTGACATCTGCATTTCACATGGTGTGGGCAGTTTAACAGAATATTGAAAGTTCTTTTTAGCCTTGACCTCAGTCTACCAGAAGGGCATACAAACTAACTCCTGTCGAAGCTTTGAAAACCAGCTAAGCACTAAAGCTGTAAGAGCCAAAATAAGGATTAATAAGCCCTCTTAGTATGTGTGATGCATGATTTCTCAAAACTGTTTACTAGAATTTGTTATAAAGTCTGCTCTTCCAAAAGTAATCAAAAACTTCTATTACTCCTTTAAAGTGAACCATATATACCCTAAATATTAAATCCCAGCAGTCTAAGTACACTACTTGCAGTAGTAGTTATTCAGTACATAAAACTAAAATGCATATAATTAAAAAAAGTTAGCAAGTCAAATCATTTCCAAAAACTTGACAGATAATTTGATCTCAAGGCTATTCTTGGCAATATGGGCTTTGGATAACCTCAGCAGACAAAAAAAAGTCCTGTTAATGTAGAAGTCTTTATTGATAGTCGGTGTTAAATCATTTCGATTCAGAATGGTGGCATAACAGGTTTAAAATTACTTTTCTATACTCTTGTAGTGTTGAGAACAAATGGACTTCATTGAAAGCTAATGCAGAAACAACAAACAAACAAACGAATAAAATAAAACAACATAGTCGACGCAGAATGTGTTTTTTTTTTCCCTAGAGTCTCTGCTCTCAAAGCCTTTTATTTCATTGAACCTAGGTAAAGTTAAGTGGAGGCTGTTGCGGCAGTTTGGCTAAAGAATGAAGTTGGTCTATAATGCAGAATATGTTTCATGTACAGATAAGCTAGGCATTAGAATGCTCAGAGGAACTCTACTTTTAACTTAAAAAAAAAAAAACTGCAATTCAAAGAAAAGGGACTTGTAGAAGACATTACCCCCTAATTGGTAGTACAGATTAGTGAAGAAAACTGTGCTGAGCTGCATATAGGAGTCTGTGCTTCGCCATCGTTATAAAATAAAAAAAAAATACTACCCAGAAGATATCTGTGACTCTGATCCAGTTAAAAAAAATCCTGTTGGGGGACTTCAAGCCGACACAAAATACAGTTAAGTAGAATTCTCTGTACCAACTCTATTGCCATAGAGGGATTAAAAAAAAAAAGTTTGATTAGTGTTTTGAGTGTAGGAAGGATGGGTGTGTCTGTCCTTAAGGGGGGGGGGGGTGGACTTTGGGACTGTCCAGTGCTGTAATCCCTCAGAAGAGGAATGGTAACGCAAAGGGTAGTATGAGTGAGAGGTCTGCCACTGTCTCTAATATGGTGACCCATGTTGCAGCTGCATGGGAATGTGCACTTGCATAGATGGAACATAATGGCTCCTGCTGTGACGTGAAATGCTTGAACGTGCCCATAAGAATGCCCTTATTGCTGCGATATAGTTGAGGGCACAAATTACTGCTGATGTCTTTTGACGGCCTCCCCACAGGTTGCTGTCTTCTTCACTGGAGAATGCCAATGGCAGGGAAATAAATGGGCTTTGGCTTGATGGCTGGTATGTGCAATGAGGGACAAATCACACAGAAAAGCAAATATAATTCTTTCAAAAACCTCCAAGTTAGTATTGAACCAGTCTGATTACTCGACGAACAGGTTTTGCAGCTATTCTAGTCATGATTATTGCAGAAATGTAGTCAGCACGTGGGCCTTCTACTAGATTTATTTAGCAGTAATTGTCTCATAACAGAGATGTTAGTTTTAGACTAAGAGCCCTCCATGCTTGTGTATCAGGGAAATTATTTCCAGAATCAATGGAAACCTCATTACTTCTATTAGGCTTCTTAGAATGGAGCTTATTTTACACTGGAAATAGTCCTATAGAAGTTCTGCAAATCTTTACTAAAACCCTTTTTACCATGTTAGGAATAATACTTCACTACAAGAGTTAGGAGACTGAAGGGCATCCAATTTCTGTGGGCTAATGATAGCACTTGAGCATTAACTTGGAGAGGGCATTTGAACCGAAAGGAACTACAAGAAAAGCATCATGTCTTTCATGTGCTAAGAAAGAACACAATGAAATGCTACCAAGTTAGTGAAGGGATAAGCATGAAGAAAATGAGCATAAAAATATCTTGCTGGTAATTAAACAGACAAAAGTAATGCTATGTTAAAATATTTGCAAATCTATTTCTGGTATACAGTCTTTAAATACAGGAATGTTTCCGTACCATTCAGCAGTCTTTTTTTTTTTATGGAGGTACCAAACTGTTAACCATTTTATTTTTATTACTGTTATTATTCCATTTCAAATTTATAAACGTCTGTAAGAAAACTGTTGCAAAAGACATACTACGCAGGTGAGCTTCATCCCTTATCCCTCCAAATGGGTGCATCTGTTCGGGGTAAATCCCTCACTTGTAGGGTTCGTAGGAAATTATTAAATAGTCACCTTTCAATTTATGCTTATTAAATCTCATATGCTTAGTTTTGATGTATTTATCAGCATATTATTCTCCTGTGCCAAATGGTCAATTTAGTCAAGTTATTTTGCAGACATGCCAACCGAAGTTTCAATACTTGAATAAAACGCAACAGGATTGAGCACTTTCGTATAAAAATACTCCTTAGAATCAAATGCATAATCGCAAACACCATCTTTAAATACCCCTTCCTATAGTCACATGATTCATGCATCATGGGTAACTGCTTAAAGAAGAAAAAAAAAACACTTTAAAAAAACATGCACTAAAGTAAACATGCCTAAAACATTTTTAGACTGTTTAAATTTACACACCACACATTAATGACACAAAATGAACTTTCACAAGCCTATACATAATTATTGGCTTCTGCTAAAAAAATTATTTGTTAAACAATACCTGATAAACACACACATGAATTAATGTTGGCTAAATAATATAGGATTTAAGTTTTAAGACACTAGCTTTTGACATGCCTCATCTGTAACACATGTAGTTTACCCAATTTCAGGTCGCCTGCATATAGACTGTAGAACACCTCAGATGAAAGTTGGGTCTGAATAATGCAATCCAAGCGAGTAAGGGCCTAGGACTGAGCTCTGTGGGACATACTGACTGTAACCAAGGATTTTGCCTGTCCAGTTGCTGTATGATACTTGCCATGTCCTATTTGTAAGCCATGCAGCTATCCATCTTATCAACAGTACATCAATGCCTAGTTGTACTAATTTATTGATCAGTGTTGTGTATGACCCTGTCAAATGTTGAAGTTAAATCTATATAAATTACATCACAGCACAATTTATCATTCCTAGCTGTTCTATTGTTATAGAATATTATGTTACAGGTGGTAATAGATCTGTTTTCAACATATGCATGCTGATGTATGGTTTCAAGTCCCAACCTATCCAGTTCTGACAGTAGCTTATCCAATATTACCTTCTCCGTAGACTTAAAGGTCTATATGACCCTGTGTTTGTCCTAGTCTCCTTTCCCTTAAAAACAGGTTTAATAAGCACGTCTCCAATCTTGAGGAATCTCCCCATATATTTATATGACCTAGTGAATAATAGATATAGTGGTACTGTAAGTTCTTGCTGAAGTGTTCTCTGGTTATTGTTACTAATTCCGTCTCCTCCCTGTGTTTTGTTTGCATCCAGTTTGCGCAGTTCTTTTTCAATATAATCTAATTTGATTTCAGTATCTGGGGTTACCTGGATGTCACTAGGACAACTTACCACCCCTTTTGTGGAGCCAAACTGTTTTTTGCATGAAATTTTGTAAATATCTGTAGTCTGTTGTGTCTAAGAATACATTTCAGAATTTGCACACAGTTTATCAATTTGTGTTTGCTCCTACCAAATCTTGTGTATCTATAAAAAGGTTTCCTATTATGCTCAATATCTTTATGTAAATTTTCTTCAAATTTTTCTTGATCTTGTCTCACACTATGCTTAATCTGTTTGTCCAACTTCTTTATTTCAGTTTTCAAAGTTGTAGTTCGACCTCTCTTCCATTTCTTATATTTTTTGTCTCTCACCTTAATCAGATATCTTGTTCTTATGGAAATATATCCGCCTGATGTCGTATGCCTAGATCCTGATGTTAAACAAATTTTTTTTTTTTTTTTTTTGCACTCAATTTCTCTTTCAAAACCTTTCCACATTCCATCTGCAGTTTTTCCACTGAACACCTCATTCCAGTTAGTTTTACATAGTGACTGTTTTGCTTCCATATAATCTTTAGTTAACCTTCTGTGCATTGGCTTAGATTTCAGTTTGGCAGAATTATCTAGCAACAAATTAACCTTTATAACCCCATGATCATTGCATTTCAATGGTGGTTAAAACTTGACTTGAAGTTACAGTAATTTCTTTGGGAACACAAAACAATGTCTAGTATGTTCCGTCTCCTGGTAGGTTTTTACAATCTGAAGCAGTTGTTCCTGAATGTATGCTGTGAATAGTCAATATTATTCCAGTCTGTTTCTGGTAAATTAAGTCCCCACCTAATATTCTTCCCTCCTGTGTTTCATGCAAGGAATGTATGAATTACTCTAGGTCATCTGTACTTGACTTTGGTGGTCTGTGCATTCCCAACAATTATGTTCCAGTGATGTCCGTCAGTCACACAGACTATAGTGTTGGTGTTCTCATTGAACATGTAGTAATCACAGGTCTAATAGCGGTCTTTAATCCCTATCATAATGCCTACACCTGATTTTTTTATTAGAATGTCTGTTTCAGTAAAAACATTTATACCCTGACAACTGGTTTCCGGTCATTGTTCTTTAACCATGTTTCACAAACAATAACATCAATCTTGTGGGAACATAGCAAATTTTCCAATGAACTTTATTAATGCTTCTAGCATTAACAACCATCAGAGATGCATCAAATGTTGCTATCTGTGGGCTGTTAAATTTTTGACATGGCAATAATCCTGCCTAGTATTTGTCCGATATTACAAAATATCTACTGCAAAAATTGTCTTCCTTGATCTAGACATATGCACACCATCCTGTTTTGAACATGTGTGCACAAAACAAGGCTTGGATGCTCTATACATTTCCGCTTTTTTTAAAACTAGACTTTTTTTTTTTCCCATGTAGGTATATATTCCAGTGACCTGACTATCCTTTTTTATAAGTGATTTGTGAAAAATGCGTCCTAATACCAGCACAAGCAATACTATCTAAGAGGGCTGTCAGTTTCCTACTAACAGTTGATGAATCCTTGCGGGTGACATCATTTGTACCAACCTGAATAAAAACAGATCCATACTGCCTTACGTTAAGGCGTTCCAAGGCTTGTCTCGCATCTATTTTCGCTCCTGGCAAGGATAACACTATTTTATGTTCATTATCATCTCTGCAAATATACGTATCAGTTCTTCTAATAATTGAATCTCCAATTGCAAGAATATCTTTGCTGGCCAGCTCTGAAGAATTTTCAGCTTCTAATACAGTAGTATCTGCTCTATCAATTGTTACAAAGGGTACATCTTTATCACTATTAGTCTTATTAATCCTATTGTTTTCATTGTGTGTTAAATTCTCATCCAGCTAGTGTTGTAAATCCACAGCTTGAGTCATGTAGTCAACATCTTTCTCCTTTTTTTTTCCTTACAGTAATGTTCTTCAATCCTTCCACATTCAATTTTGATTTCTTCCTTTTCACCTGCCCCTTGCCTGTTTTTTCCCCCTACCCTTCTCCGTTGGAAAGATGATGCCTTTTTCTGTAGACTGAAAGTTTTCTGATAGAAAAATATAATTTCCTGTAACCAGTGTGTTACATAACAAAGCATTGTCCTTTTTACTATGTATTCTCTTTCCTTTACAGTTATTAATCAATTTCTTTTTCTTTCTTATTTGTTGTGAACATTGTGTATAGTTTTGTCATGGTTGTTCTCTGCCAAGAGCGTCATAGGAACAATTTTAATATTTTTTAATGCAATTGCTTAACTTTAGGAATAATATGTAGTACTTAGCAGACATGCCGACAATATTTCCAACAGCTGACTGTGTTGTGCATCCATAGACTTTGTAAAAAGGCATTTTATTTGCCAGCTCCTTTATATATCTGGGACTGCTTTTTTTTTTCTTCATGTTAAAATACATCTCTAACAGGGAATTCTGCATTTCCACTGGTGATCACTAAAATATTTAATTTATATAAATAAAAGTTAAATACTTTATTTCAGTATAACTGTTTTATGTCATAATAATGCTTCCATGCATGGCAAGCTTTATTCAGCTTCCCAAGCACAGAATGGCATCATCAAAAAGTAGCACAAGGTGATGTTAATGTGCTTTATTGTGGGGCATGTGACTGCAGTTTTTAAAATTTTGTTTTTATAGAAAAATAAATGCATGGTAAATAATAAAAATGAAAACTGAATGTCATCCATGTTATCTGATCCTGTAACAATAACATGGTAATGCAATCTTTTGGACTTTGTTTAAAATAGTCCACAGACTAATATTCCTGGAATTCTAATGCAGTGAATTGTAATGTGATACTTGGGTAGAAAACATGCACACCACCTTATTTGAATGCCCCCTCTGAAAGAATGCAGTGCCTTTGACTCTAAAGTCTTCACCCAAGTATAATGGCCACAGTATTTTGCGACAGTTAGTACCTCCCCACAAACCATATTGGTAATTGTTCAGAAGTGATCCTGTAATTGCCTGTTGCTTTCTTACTTTGCCTGCCCCTCAAAAAGAAAAAAAAAATACATATTCTGTATACTTAGGATATCTTATTGAGTACTAAAGAAAAAACATGGCCATTATCCTGTTTAATTTCTTCGTCTTTTTGGTTTTTAATAGCATGACAGGAGGAGTGGACCCCATTCCTAAGAAAAAAAAGTATGATTAAAGTTTAGGAAATTAGTATTGTTTTAGTCTTTGGTGTTGGCCAAAAGTGCTTTTCGCAGCACCTGCAAAGTGCCCAGAATTGGCGACTCCTGCAGTTCATATGGAGTTGCATGTATCGTTAGCATATTTAAATACAACTATAAATTCTTTGAGACACATTGCTGCCACTAGTATTGGAACTGTCTTGGTATCCTCCTCCCATATTGCCCTCATTTCTGGCCTGTAAGTCCTGGTATTGTATAACTTTGTGTTTTTCTGTACGTAAGAAGACACTGTAATTACTGGGTGTAGCAGTTCCTGTGATCAAGGCTGCATTTTGGATTCTTTTCATCGACTACTTTTTTGAACAGTTGGTAATGGGTGATCCTGTGTGATATAAACGTTGTCATTCTCTATAATACTTTGTGGCTCCTGTTTCTAGTGCTTCTTAACTGCTTCAATACTAATGTTTGTACAATCCCCAATGCAACAGTCTTGTATCATTGTTGTAGTGTAGTACAATTGTTTGTTTCCATTTCTGTTTTAAAAGAACCTGTATTTGTCTGTTTTCTCCCAAATATTTAATGGGCTTGTATATAATCCACTGTCTTGTGCCGCCAGTATTAATCTTTCATCTTTTGGTTTAAATTCATCTTTCTTTAACCATTCCTGCATCAGATTCTGATTTGACATGAGGTTGTTCCGAAACTGAAGTTATACCCTTTCCATATTTTCCACCTTTTCATCTGATTCTTCTCCTTGTATTCTTTTGTCTTTTGGCAAATTCAGTTGCTGCCTGATATTTGTCGACTTCCGGTTTGATTTCCATTCCATTTTGACACTGATATGCTTCTGCTAAACTAGCAGAGAAACGTCATCTTAGACTAGTTCTCTTCATGTTTCCAAATTTTTACTATGTTTGGATCTGGTGAGGTCAGCAGATATGTATGCAGTTCTATGATTATAGATCTATACATAATGAATCTTGAGGAGGCCCATACTGCCTTCAGAACCAGGAATATATATCTTGGTGTACACTGTTTATCATTTGGTAAGTGTGAAGCATTTTTCTGTTTTTTTTTTTTTTTTTTTTGTCCAAATGATCCAGTACCTTTTGGGGCCAGTCATCCCAAAACTGTAAGTTAGAACAGGAAGAGCAAATTGGTTTATAGCTTGGACTTTGTTACTAGATGTCCGGGTTGTTTTCAGTATTAATTTTAGCCTTCTAAAATATTTCTTACTGAGTTTTGTTTGCATTTGTTCATGTTTTGTTTTTGTCGATCCTTCATTTCCCAAATATATGTACATTCTTCCTGCTCAGGTTTCTTTATAGCATTTTCCTGTCCCAGACTGATATTTTCTTGATGTTGCAGCGTTCCTACTTGAAATACTGCTTTTGTGTATTTATCAAGACCAAATGACATTCTTCTATTATCTGAGAAAGTTTTGACCACTTCCAGTTACCAACTCCTCATCTGATTTAAATCCTCCAGAAAAGTTGATAAAGTCTTTACACTTAGTTTTCTGGGAGCCAAGTTTTAACCATAACCTAATGGGTTTAAGGGCAAGACAAAAGAGCAGTGGTGTTGCCCTGGAATACCCTCTTTTAATTTTTATCCCGGGTTTAAGGGCAAGACAAAGGAGCAGTGGCAACAGTCACCCTGGAATTCCCCCTTTTAATTTTTATCCCTGGGATAATAAAGTTGTCCTTTATCTTGGCTTAACTGCAGAATGGTTTGCCACTGTTTTCATGGTCACTTCAATGTAATTGATCAGTATAGGATATAACTTGTACATCTGTAAGCACTCCTTTATCCATGAAGGTGGGATGCTGTCAAATGCCTTTTTTTTTTTTTTTTTTTTTTTTTTTGTGATCTGTCCATGTCATACTTGGGTTCTTACCCTTTTTACAGTTCTCCATTATGATATTTAACAACAAATTATCATTTGTCCCATAGGACTTTCTTTTGTTACTCTCTCATTGTATTGCAATTGATATCCATTTCAGTATATAGTTTTATACATTGTCTGAAGGCAAGTTACTGGCCTATAGTTTTTAGGATAGCTTGGCAGGTTCACTCTTATGGAGAAATGTAGCTTTTCTTGTTAACCAGGTAGGTGTCTGTCTGGGGTGTGTATATGAGTAGTTCTTGACATGAATATTTTAGCCCTGAGTAAAACGCTAATACTTTAAGCCAGAAGTTGGGTACTGCATCTGGGCCTAGGGTTTTCCAATTAGGAGCTTTTCTTAAGTTTGACGCAGTTTCTCTGGCTGTTACTTCATCCCATTTCATATCCTGTACATTTGAACAAGTTGCTGTTTCTTTTACAACTATCCGTTCAGCATCTCTATTTCTTTTTTTGGTGGTGCTTCTATTCCATTTGCTTTGTTTCCCAATTCTCTAAAACTTTCATCAACAAATTGGTTATTTTGTATTTTTCCTTTATATTTATCTGCATATCTTCTAAGTTTTTCTGCCTGTGCTCATATCTTTAGTTTGTTTGCAACAGTGTAGGATAGGTCCTGATCTGTTTTAATACTGCATGTAGCTTTTATCATGTCTGTATTTCTAAGCATTTTATCTGTTCCTTCGTCTATACTTCAACAGTGACACTTCTTGACTTAATTGCTTTATAATTTTCTATAGTATATATTTTCCGTGATAGCATTTGATTTTCTTCCCTTTCTTGACTTGCTTTATAATTTTCTATATTACATACTTTCCATGGTGGCATTGGATTTCTTCCCTTCCTTTCCTTTATTCTCCTGTATTTTTTGATGACTGTTATTAATTTAGCTGCACAGTAATGTATTTGCTTCTGTTATATCAAATTAATTTCTATTAATAGTCTTGCTTACTGAGTTCTTTTTTGTTTTTTTTCAGACTTCTAACATGTTGGGTCATTGTCTGCAATATATTTCTTTCATCGCCCTTAATATCTCTCTCTCTCGCTCTCTTAAATGAAACAACTCCTCCCTGAGCTCATTTTCCTCTAAACAGAAGATTAATTCTTTGTTCTCCGTTTTCCTGCATTCTACAGAAAGTTCTAGAACAAATTCCTGCGACACTCTTCATCTGCATCCTGAGTTATCCATTGCTGTTTTTCATTTAGGAACTTGCTGACCTATCACACCGTAATGCTGACAGAGTTGCTGCTGTTGCACAGCAAGAAAAGGAGCATGAAACTCCAACTGACCTTTTGTACTGGCTTCCTACTGTAGGCTTCAGAGTATTTTCATGTGGCAAGTGATCAGATGCTTCCCTTTTCATCCGTTTCCCCTTAATTTGGGGACTCGCTGTTCCATCTTGTTGTGACATTACTCTAGTTTGATTTTTTACACTAAATCCTTCATTTCACAGGTAATCCATAACTTCACTTTCTAACTTCTATATTACTAATTCTCTTTTCTGCTTTCCCCTTTGTGTGTTTTTTTTTTTTTTTTTTTTTTTCTGTTGTGAAATTTCCCATATCTGGGTGCCTTGGTCTGTATTTCTCTTAAAGTATCTTTGCTGCTGCTTATTTGTATTTATTAGTTTTGCTGTCTTCTTTGGATAAATACTGCACCATATTAAGTCAGTCTTTCTTTCCCATGTCCATATTTCTTCTTCAGATACCCCCCCCCCCACACACGTTTTCCTTACTTTGGGGACTACTTGTTCATTCACGCTCTGACATAACCTGTGTTAGACTTTTTACAGTAAATCCTTCACTTCATCAGTATTCCATAACTTAACTTCTGTTTTATTAATTTCCAAATATCTTTGGAGCTGCTTTTTTGTATTGATTGGTTTGGCTTTATCATTTGCATAAATATTGCACCATATCAGATTTGTGTCTCCATATTTCTTCATCTTTCAAAAATCTCTAGGTTATGTTTTTTATTATTTTCACACTTTTTCAGGCACTTCTTTTTTCAAATGGGTCAAGATTTCTTGGTCTATATGTTTTTTCATGGATCTGTTTTAATGAGACAGATTTGCATTTGAAGCTTTTGACAGTTATTCTTGTGCAGGTGTTTCTTTTCTCAAAATTTTCTCAAGTCTTTGAATATCTTTTGTCTTGAAGTTCTGCGCTTCTTGCATAACGGTAACAATACATAAATTGGGCTATCGTTCTTATGGTTTTTTTTTTTTTTTTTTGCACATCAGTTTGTGTGTTTTGTGGACTACTACTACCTTCTGCATTGGGAGAGGAGTATTCTTTCCCTGAGCCTGGCCTAACTCCATTGTAGAAATGTTTCAGTGTGTTAAGGATTCTACACTGTCATTTTTTCCAGTCCAGGTACCAATGTGCATACCTGGATTGGGCACTTTTTTTTATCCTGGGGCTTGTGCTGACTTTTTTATTTTTAACTTCTGTCCATGATGTATGCTGTATAAAATGCAGTCTATTTATCAGTGTTTTGGTGAAATTTTGTAAAAACATGGTCCACCTTGTGAAGGTACTCACGAAAACTTGAGGATGAATTCAGTTCCAGCAATACTACTCTCCTTTGCTTGCTGATTTTACCTTCTCTGTTTGGTCCTCACAGTAACACATGTACATGTGTGTATGTATATAAAAACACTTTATAATCTCGAAATGCTGAAATGTCGAATTTCAGTATCTCGAGACTGTAAAGTCGAAGTTTGAAAATAGCGAAAGTGCATAATCGCGAATTCGAATATCTCGAATTTGCAGTTATGGCTTTACACTACATAATGTCCGGGATTGTATGTGGATGGTGTGCGGTGCCGTGTGTGGATTTGGGTGTTAAGTCAGGTAAGTGAGTGTTTTGTAAGAGTTTTGGGTGGGAGTTTGAGAGCGTGCGAGTGTGCTGATGTGTGTGGTGTGTGTGTTTGCTTTTGTTTACTGTTTGTGCGATCTCGGAGTTGGTATATATAAGTAAGGGGGTGTGGGGGGCACAGGTGTTGTAGATTTGTGGATGTGTGTTTTGTTTGTTTATGTTGTGATGTGGGTGTTGTGGTCTGGTGTGTGCTGTGTTTTGAATTTCGCGGTTTTGGTGTTTCGGTGTTGTGTGGATTCGATTTTCATGGTCTTGAAAAACTGAAGTTGGAGATTTCAGTATTTCAAGATTATGAAGTGAATCCATATATATGGTTTACTATTAAAATATCGAAATTTAAAACAAATGGTACTTAACAGCAAACTACGCCGAAAGTACACATTACCGAACGGCCCTAATGTCGAAAATCAGCTGTTAATGCCAAAAATGTTGAACACAACATTTTACGGCACTTAACAGTAATTCCACCCTTGCAGTAACTCCCTAACTAGTACACCTAACAATCCCGTTTATGCAGGGGGGCAAGCCATTCAGGGATTGCATAGATGTATTGAGGATTCTGTACTAGTCCGGTGTAAACATATTTGCAGCTTAAAACTTAACATCTGTGGTGGAACTTCCACATGTAATGAGCTGTACAAGAAAAAATGTCCATTTCTAGAAGATGTTCACTTCATTATAAAAGAGGTTTTAAAATGGGTAGTCATTCCCACAAACATATATAACATGCAGGCCTGGGTGTGAAATTGGGGTAGCAAGTAATTTAAAATCAAAAGACAACTGTAAAGTCTTCAGGTATATTTAAACAATTCTGTGCTGAACTTGTCTGTGATGGTGCCTCCTTGTTTGACTCCAATGCCAATATTGTTGTTGTTAAATTCTCTTCCATCTTCATCTACCGTACTCTTTGCCCCCTATTCCCACTCACACCTCCCCTACACTTCCATGGATCCTGGCAGTATCTCTGGATGTTTGATAAGTTGTTAAGTCCAGTGTGGCAAAACACCATCCTCACCTCTTCAATTAAAGTCTCTCTCTTCTGGTTACAGCCCTGATGTGTGGAGAACAGCTGTTGTGGTGCTCTTGTGGCCCTTCTACTGACCTAGAGAATTACAGAAATATTAATTTCAGTAGTAGTATTTGGAAGATTATGAAATGTTTTATAGCTGCACTATTAAGTAATGTAGATGGCCTTGTTTCCCATGATCCACAGCAGTCTTACTTTGTAAAAGGCAGATCATGCCTGTTTGACCTGGTTAAGTTTGTAGATAAAGGCCATTGATAAGGAACGTACAGTGTATGCTGCTTAACTGGCCTTATCCAATGGCTTTGGTAATATCCCCCATGCTAAGTTTGCTAACAGTCATCCCAACTTGACGTTTATCCATACATAGCTAGAGAGTGATCTAGAAGAACCTGCCTATACCATTAAGGTCAGTGATGTTTGCTCTAGACAGAAAAGCATCACCAGTGGCATCCCACAGGGCTGTTTCCTGGGCTCCTGCCACTTCTGTGGCATAAAAGTTGATATCAAGACTGTGGCTTACCAAGTTGATTGCAAAACTGGGGACAGTTCTCATTTTGATGATCAAATTCTGCAACAGAGGTTAGACCAAACAAATGCTTAGTGTGTGTTAATTGTGTAGTTATTCTCAGTACCAAGAAATGTGGTATAGTTTCTCTTGGTAAATTTATCTTTACTTCCACTTAAACCACATGGATTATGAAGTGGAACATGTATATGCTGTATTTAAGTTGAATATTAAGTCTCACTTGGACACATTCATCAGGAATTTGGAAACCTTTGTTGGTAACAAACTTTGCTTTGGCTATCATGTCGCTGGGCTGCATAGAAAGTTGTCCTGTCTTGCACGTTTTATCATTTAATATCATCTCCTCAAGGACCAATGAAAAATTATAGCCCCCCCCCCTATTTCCCACCTAAATATGACCATCATTTAATACAATGTTCCCTTTGACATGTACTTCACTGAGCATCTAAACTAGTGTAAGACACCTTGGTGCTTATTCACTAAAAAGGTCTCAGAAGCTCAAGGTAATCCTTATGGATTAAAAACAGTGTCCCTTTTTCTGTGTCATCAACTCCTGAGGGTTGATCTCTATTTAGTCAAACTGCAAAGGACCCGCAGGTATGGCTAGTGCAACAGCCCAAAAACATATTAAACAAAAAATAAGAGAGCCAGCACAACTCTGTGTGGAAAATAGTGTATTAAAAAATACACATCAATTCATTTATTCACATAAGACTCCAGACTGGAACTCCTACCAGCCACAAAAATAAAAAGTTAAACAAAACCTTTGCCACTACAGCAGGCTAGCAGTTGATGTCCGCTACAGGTGGGTGAGACTGTTGTGACAATTTGTTGTAGCTTAGACCATGCCTCTTTTACCATGGATTCCTATGGTTTAGTACCTATAGCCACTATGGCCCTGTGGGTTAACCATGTTCTCTGCGGCTGTGGGCAAGGGAGGGCCATTCTTTTTAGTAACATGGTTGGCCCATTTTTTCCTGTCAAAAAGAAGCAGAAAACTTAACCTGTCTGTTTCTTCTCAAATTTCTTTAGACAGGAGTAGTGTACTGGTTCTGGCTAAGGGTTTATCCTTCTTGTAAAGTAGTTTCTGGTAAAAGAAAGAGGGGGATACCTCTTTTCCTGAAGAGGGTCAGAATTCTGAATCTGAAAAAGAAGTTGAAGGGACAGATAAATTTTTTTCCCCTAGATTTCTGTTTCAGACTCCAAGGAGAGCTCAGTTTCTGATTCTCCCTGAGGGGGTGGCCTTTCTCTGAGGCTGTTGCTGGAGTGTTCTAGTGTTTTCATTGGGAGAACATTGAGGTTTCTCTGTTCCTCTGAAAATACTCAAGTTATTACAGAAGTAATTTCCAGAGGTTACACCCATTTCTCCTGTTCTGCCTGCTTTAGAGGATGTTGCAGTTTTCTTGAAAACTGGCAGAAAGGATGTATGAAGTTCAGTCTCAAGGCTTTGTAGTAGTGTATAAAACTTATCTCTAGCTTTAGTCAATCCTAGTGCTGCTAAACACCTAGTTAATTCAAATACTACCCTTTCTGAATAAGAATAGGAAAATTATTGGTCAGTATGGGGGGAAAGTGTCAAGCTCGTATGTTTGTTCTGAGTAATTGTGAAAGTATGAGGAATGTTTTGTGTGCAGTTCCTTCTCTTGAGGAAAACTTTCCTTTTAAATTGGTTTCTTCTGTTGCTCTGGTCACTACTCATTGTTTACTGTGTGTGTATGACTCTCTTGATACTGCTTCCAGGGCTATGGCTACTCATGCTGTTTTGAGGAGGTTTGCATGGCTGCATTCTCAGAACCTCCCAGTTGATGGATAAAATGAGATTTTAAATCCCCCACTTTGGATAGAGATTTAGGTTTTGGCACCTCTGATGCAGAGTTGATCGAAAAGTACGATTAAAAAGGGGTAAGCTGATCCAGGGAATCTCTCAAAGAATTTTCAGTCCTCCTAATTTTCTAGTGGATTCTCTAACTCTCCTCATCCAGTTTCTGCAAAAAGCAGAATAAACAGTATCAACAAAATACAAGTAGACCGACATTTAAGAAAAAATGGCAAGAGGGTTCCAAAAAGAATCCTTGAACCTCCCAAAACCAAGGACAGACAGTCCAACAAGTCTGACCATTCAAGAGACCTTGTGACCCCCTCCTGCCCTGGGCCTTTTTTCTTCCAGAAAGTCTGAATCTCCATTTTCTTTCCCTTTGGCAGCACTTGACAGATGTGTTCTTAAGGTCATTCATCAGGATTACAGATGGCAGTGGGAGGAAATTCATCCATTCCAGGGGTTCATTCCTCATCCTCCAGATCAGACTCTTTCTACCAGTTCTTTGTCATATGCTGTCACAAGGAATGATAGAACCAGTTCTTCCTTCCCAGTTGGGGAAGAGTTTTAAGTATGTTCTTGGTGCCAGAAAAAGAAAATGTTTGGAGACCAGTTATTTTGTTTCTTTCTGAAACCTGTTTGAAATGGTGCCCAAATTCAAAATGTCACTTCACAACCTGTTTATTTCTTCCCATTTCAGATTTCGTGTTAACAGTATTTGTTCTCTTTGTTTGTTTGTG
>NC_056729.1:31412884-31415784 GCF_019279795.1 Protopterus annectens
GTACTTTTGGGGTCTTTCCAGTTGCTGCAGGTGTCTGGTAAGGTACATCCCAAAAGGAGCATTGTACTCAATTATGGGCCTGATGAGGGATGAGTAAAGAGGCACAATGACCTCCCCTGATCTAGATGTGAATCCCTTCATGATTAGGTGGGCTATATAAAATGTTTTTCTAACCACTTTGGCCACGTGGTTGTCAAATGAGAGATTGCTATCAACTTGGGTCCCCAGGTCCCTTATTACTACTTCTGTACTTAATGGATTACCACCTATGTGCTAATTTGTGGGCACTTTGTTTTTGCCAAAGGGGATGACTATACACTTTTTGGCGTTTAGCTTGAGGCCGTGGCTCTGGCACCAGTTGTCTGTTTCTATGAGGCCCTTTTGGAGGATGTTTGTGTCGGCTGGAGAGTCGATTATGGCGCCCAGTTTGCAGTCATCTGCGAACTTGGTCAGCCACAGTCCTTCCGTGTTGGCCTGTACCTCCGAGAAATGTATACCGAACAAGAGAGGTCTCAGGACTGAGCCTTGTGGGACGCCACTTGTAACTGGTTTGGAGTCTGACATGGCTCCAGCAATTCTAACCATGTGGGTTCTGTCCTTGAGCCAGTTTGCAACCCATCTAGTGACATAGGGTTTATATTTAAGCTGGTGAGCTTATCTATAATGCCCGAGTGGGGTATTGTATCGAAGGCTTTTGCGAGGTCCAGGTAGGCTGTGTGGACCACCTTCCCCTCGTCAATGGCCTTGGTGACTGTTTCAAAGAAATCAACCAGGTTTAAGAGGCAGGATCTGCCCTTAACAAAGCCGAAGTGGGTAGGATCCAGTGTCTGTAGGTCCCCAATATCTTTATTTATGAGGTCCATGATTATCCTTTCCATAGCTTTGCAGACCAAGCTAGTCAGGCTTATGGGGCGGTAGTTTCCAGGATCCGTTGAGGCACCACCTTTGTGGAGAGGGACCACAGTTGCTGTACGCCACTCTTTGGGTACATATCCTGTAAGTAAGGCTGAGATTGAACAGTAGTTTTATGTTTGGGTTTAGCTCTTCTTGGAGTTCATGTAGGATGCAGCCCGGGACACCGTCTGGTCCCATTGATGCTGTGTTTTTTGCTTTGGAGAGGGCGGCTCTTGCCTGAGCATCCAAGATGTCAGGGGGGCAGCACTCTGCTCGAATAGATATTTGCCCTTTTGGTGGGGAGGGAGGGGAGAAGTTTGCGCTGAACCTGTCAGCTAGGATGTTGGCAATGTCTGTGGGTTCGGTGTATTTTTTGTCATTTTGGACTAATTCTGAGCATATCTGGGAATTACCACACAGGTTCCTAACATAACTAAAGAAAGCCTTGTGATTATCCTTAGTGTCCTGTGCAATTTTTCTCTCGAAGCTGGCCTTAGACGATTTTATGAGTGCCCGTAGTTTTTTGCTAATACTGATCAGAGATGCCTTCCCTTTTTGGAATTTTGCTCTCTCATTTAGTAGCTTCCTCCTTCTATTGTATAGCTTGTTTATGGCTGGGGTCCACCAGACAGGACGTCTGCCTTTGGAAGATTGGGTCTTGGTTTTATTTGGGATTGCATTCCTGAAGGTGTTCATAGAATGCGTTTATAAAGGATTCTGCAGTCTGGGCCGTATTTTCCACAGGCCCGGGGGCTTTGAAGGATTCCACCTCAGTTTTGAGGAGTGTGAAATTTGCTTTAGAGAAGTTTTTCACTGTGGTTTTCTGGGCAGGGGGTGGTGTCGGGATGTGAACATCCAGTGAGATTAGTTTGTGGTCTGATCTTACCAGTGAGGGATACACTTCTGGTCTGGAGCATAGAGTCCCCATGTTGGTGATGATCAGGTCCAGTATGTTTTCCCCTCTTGTGGGAGTGGTAACAAGTTGTTCCATAGCATTTGAGTTTATAAATTCTAGGAACCTTTGGGCTAGGGTGTTGGAGCTAGAGTAATGCTCCCAGTCTATGTGTGGGTAGTTGAAGTCACCCAATATAATGGTGTTTGGAGAGACCTTCATATTTTCCAGTGTTCTCATGAAGGCAGAGTGGGGTTCCTGGGTTAGGGAGGGTGTTCTGTAGCAGGCTATAAACTGGAAGGCAGTTTTACCCACTGTTAGCTGCACATGGATAGTCTCTGATGCTTCGTGCTGTGCCACCAACCTGGAGGTGTGGGTATCTTTGACGAATATTGATACTCCCCCTCCTTTTGTGGGTCGGTCCAAGTTTTGGGGCTGAAAATCATGGTATGAGGTATAACCTGGTAGTGCTGGGGTGCTCTCGGGAGCCTTGAACCAGGATGTTCTTCATCTCACATTGCTGCAGTCCTTACACTTGGGTAGTCCGCTGTCCTCGGTCGGCCCGTATATCAAAGTATTAGGCTGACGTCGGTCAAGGCGCTTAAGACTGACATCAGGACGTTGGGGTACAAATGCGCATGACCGACGTCATATCCTCAGTCTTTTTTGCCGCATGGTCCGATGCAGAAGCAGCGTTGCAAGTGCCGTTTGGCGTTCTGAAATTTTTCAAATTCGGAGTTTCAGACCGAGTCAAAGTTGGCTAAGTACCCCGTTGGGGAATATTTTAGTTTTTTCTTGCCTCAGTGGTTTACCGGATGTCAGAAAAAGTGAATAACTGTATTTCTTGTGGGAAGCAGATACCGCATAGGGACTATCATACTTTGTGTATTCCTTGTTTGGGGCCTGAGCACGACGTTGTTGGGTGTCGCTTTTGTGCTAGGTTCAATAAGCGCACTATTAAGCGAAGGTTAGATTGTGCCAGGTTGGTCTTCGGGAAGCTGTGCAATTACAATATGCCGTCGGATGCTCCGACGCCCGCTTCTTCAAAGAAGCGCAAAGACAAAGCAGCTAAGCCCAGGCAAGAAGAGTCGTCCGTACCGGACGCCCGGTTCTT